>NC_142785.1:33821977-33891977 GCF_988280905.1 Pimephales promelas
TGTGTCTATACGTGTCTATATATGTGTCTATATATGTGTTAATACGTGCCTATATGTGTCTATACATGTCTATATGGGCCTATATATGTGTCTATATGTGTCTATATGTGTTTATACGTGTCTATATGTGTCTATATATGTGTCTATACATGTCTATATGTGTCTATATACTGTATGTGTCTATACATGTCTATATGTGTCTATATGTGCCTATTTATGTGTCTATATATGTGTTTATACGTGTCTATATGTGTCTATACATGTCTATATGTGTCTATACGTGTCTATATATGTGTCTATACTTGTCTATATGTGTCTATACGTGTCTATATGTGTCTATATATGTCTATGTATATCTATGTGTCTATACGTGTCTATACGTGTCTATGTATATCTATGTGTCTATACGTGTCTATATGTGTCTATGTGTCTATATATGTGTCTATACGTGTCTATATGTGTCTATGTGTCTATATATGTGTCTATACGTGTCTATATGTGTCTATGTGTCTATATATGTGTCTATACGTGTCTATGTGTCTATGTGTCTATATATGTCTATGTATATCTATGTGTCTATACGTGTCTATTTGTGTCTGTGTCTATATATGTGTCTATACGTGTCTATATGTGTGTAAATGTGTCTGTGTCTATACGTGTCTGTGTCTATAAATGTGTCTGTGTCTATATATGTGTCTTTACGTGTCTATGTGTCTATATATGTGTCTATGTTTCTATATATGTGTCTATGTGTCTATACATGTCTATATGTGTCTATATGTCTTTGTCCATGTGTCTGTGTCTATGTGTCTACTTGTCTATATGTGCGTCTATACGTGTCTATGTGTGTCTGTGTCTATATATGTGTCTATATGTGTCTATACGTGTCTGTTTCTGTCTATATGTGTCTATGTGTATAAATGTGTCTGTCTATATATGTGTCTATACATGTCTATGTGTCTATATATGTGTCTGTGTCTATACGTGTCTATATGTGTCTATCTATATATGTGTCTATATATGTGTCTATACATGTCTATATGTTTCTGTCTATACGTGTCTATATGTGTTTATACATGTCTATACGTGTTTCCAAATGTATTCCCAAATACATGGGAATATACTGCAAAATACACTGCGATATATTACATAATACATTTCCATAAATGGGAAACTAGTGCTTATATTTTTCAATACACTGCAATAACTGCATTGACCATGTACGACAATATATTAATACATATAACATAATTATAAATGAAGACAAAAATAGCATTATATGAAACATTCAAAAAGTTGTATCCTTTATTGTGTACATATATTCCACATACATGTTCCCATATAAATGTGAATGTATGTTCACACACACATTTTCATTATATGAGAAGCAGCAATTCCTTATATATTATTCAGAATATTGTAAAGTCGTCAACATTTGAACCTTTCATCAAAGTTATACATGAATTTTGAATAATAATCGTCTTTTTCGATCCACTTCAAATGTAATGACAGTATATTTTGAAATAATATTTAATATATTGATCATTCATATATCTTTCCAGCACCCGAATCCGTCTTGTGTGTAGATGTGAAGTGTATTTGGTTGGTATCGTAAGCGCTCTCATGTTGTCTGACTTGCTTATGTTTCCAGAACTGAATAATTCAGCGTTACCTGCGGTCACATGATAGCATGACCTCGAGCGAGGCCCGAAAGAAAGGTTGGCTCGTGTTCGGGTGAAATGTTACCTTCACACACACACACACACACCTTCGCAGGGAAACCTGAGGAGTGAAACCGAACTCCTGCCCGTCTCACAACCGTCCTCTCCTCTTTCCTCGTTCCTCACTTGTGTTTGGCTTCGAGTCGGAGCCGTTCCATTAAATTGAGCTCGTTACTCTTTCTCATAATGGGTCGCTCCCACTAAAAACGAGTGGTGTGTGTGTGTGTGTGAATCTTCATGGCTGTCCGAGGAACCGTTCCTCCGCCGGATTATTACCCGTTTGATATCGCACTCTCAGCACAGCCTCCTGAAGATCTGCAAGGCTTTTACAAGGGAAACCAACACATGTTGAGCAGATCAGGCTCGCATTATGGGCTGGCAGGAGGGGTCAGGAGCGCTTGGGATCAAGGACAAGCTCGTGCGAACACTCCCGGCCCTATTCCCAATCCTCCTCCTCCTCCTCCTCCTCCCTCGGCTCATGAGATCAGCCGCTTGTACAGGGATTCTCTCTCCATCAAGATGATCCCAGACACTCAGCGTATCCGCAGCAGAGCCGCTTCTCCCGCTTGCTTTGGGCTCGACTCCAGGTATCCGTCCGAACACGTTTACGGCGAGGTGAACGGTTTCCCCGTGGAGTCGTCCACTTGTATAGTTGTGGATCCCATGGATGGGAATCTTCCTCGGGGAACACAGGTGTACGGCTCCGTCGCGTCCCAAAGGATGCCTTACGATCCCGCGTACGATCCGGGATCCTCCATGTTGCCGGCCGCTCCGATTCCGCTTTCAACCGGGCAGCACCCGCCAGGATCCGACCCGAAGCGAAACGTGGATCCGGGATTTCTCTCTCTCCTCCGTTCCGAGGGTCTCTCGGAAAGCACTATAACTCTTCTCCTCCAGCATGGATTCGACTCCAGCTCGATGCTCACGATGATGGAAGATCACGACATCCGCTCCGTCGCTCCTAATCTGGGACAGGCACGTGTGTTGTCTCGCTTGGTGATCAATTGTAAGTCGGGCGCGACCGGAACGACATCCATCCGAGGGCGATCCAACAGCTTCAGCCATCGAAGTGATCTCTACATGCAGCCTCAAGCGCTCAACATGGACTCCCATCTCATCCAACAGCCTCCCGGCGCCATGCAGTCCGTGTCTCCCCGAATGGGAGAGTTTTTAGGGCGTCGACCGAGCAGCGCCCCGTCCCAACATCTCCTCGAGACCTCCACGTATCAAACCGGCCGGACGATGGGAGGTCTCCCGATCAACCCGGCTGGATTCCCCACTTCTCATCCACAATCCCGACCACTATCCATGTTCAACGCTCACACTGGCCTGGCCATGTCGGCTCTTCCCGCTCAACAGCAGAACGCGAGCGCGCCGGGAATGGCTCCCAAAACCTTCTCGAGCCCGTACTCCCCCATGGAGCTGATGAAGCGCCCGCCGAATCTCCCTCTCTCTCCGGCTCTCAGTCCTCATCACAGTCCTCAGGTCATGCGGAAAGGAGTCGCTCCGGTGGACGGGAACGCTCTCCCGGCGTCGTCTTCCCACCAGCACCAATCCGTCAATCCCAATAACAAACTGACCCGCCGGACCGGACCGCCCGTCATCGTGTCCACCATGGCGTCTCCCGACACAAGTAACGCTTTACCTTCTTTGTCAAGTCGAGTCTTTCAACAGAGATAACAGGAGATTATTGTAGTAGCACTTTAATTAATATCTGCGGATGCTCCCCATCAGACGTTATACTGAGTTTAAGGACCTTTACAACATGTCAACTTATTCTAAGCAGTCTACTGAGAGTTAGACGACCAGAACATCCATCCAGATGAAGTGAAACCGAGAGTGTTCGGCTGTACAGAAGCTCTAGGATAAAGTTAGTTTTGATCGATGCACTTCCGTTGTAAAGATCATTAGTTATCACACTCTTAGAAGAAAAGGTTCTATATAGAACCTTAAAAGGTATTTGGAAACCCTAAAAGGTTCTATACACTCTTAAAAAAAGGGTTCTATATAGAACCCTGGGGTTCCATACTTGGCCAATAGAACCTTTTACCAAAAAAAAAAGGTTCTATATAGAACCATTTTGGAGTTCCATATATGAAGCGGGGGATGGAACCATTTCTGGTTCTAAATAGAACCATTTCTTGTAAGAGTGTAACGTAGGGCCGCTAACACGACAGCGCTTGACAGAAAACTGAAACTTGCAATGCGTTCTGTGCAGTGTTTGGCGCTCGAGAACACACACTTTATTTTATGATGTTATCATCTTGTATCTCATATTACTGTACGTGTTTAGAATAAGTGCGTTTGAGTATGTGCGATGTGTGTGTGTGTGTGTTGACAGTACGGATGATGTAGAGAGTAAATGCGTTCTGACGTGCTGAGTTTCCAGCAGTAGATAGTGGATGTGTAAAGCAGATTTGGATAAGAGCTCTGTTTTTAGATCACGAGACTATTTATATGCGCTTTCTAGTGGGATTCAGTGTGTGTGTGTGTGTGTGATCCCAGAGATCCCAGGAGACTCCAGAAACATGGAGAAACTCTGTAGCAATATAGAGCGTTTTTGACTGACCTTAAGTGTGTGTGTGTGTGTGTGTGTGTGTGTGTGTGGTTTGCTAACATGAATTTGTGTGTTTTATCATTGAAAGGAGAGTCTCATTCTCTGTTGGTTATAAGCCTACATTGATATTACGTATTCAATCTGTTTCATGAAGCACAAGCGTCACTGCCAGAAGACCATCACGAGTCATCGCTATCCCATAATGCTCAGGAGACGCCATCAGACCTGATTATTTACTTACACACACGGGCCTTTTATTGTTTTGAGCAAAAACTTGTAACGATGTCACACACACGCTTTTGGATCCATGATTATACGTTGTTTCAAACGAGAACCGGTGTGTTTAGGGTGTGTGTGTGTGTGTGTGTGTGTGTGGTTTCAGCTGAGCACTGTTCTTCACTGCAGGCCTAATCAGAGTCTTAGAGGCTGAAATCTCATTAGGGTTAATAGGATCTGCACAGTTCGGCCCCCTGACAGCGTGCTCGTCTCTACACACACACACACACACACACACACCGGCGCTCCACAAACTCTTCAAGCGCTTTATCGGACTTTTCAGGCCAAGAACTTACAAGTGAAATGCTGGAGAGTGTTCATGAAAAAACTGATGATTCGTGACGTTTGGTTGCAGGTCTTAAACGACTCACTAGGCTAGGCTGAAGGTTGTCGGTGTTCAGGACACTGGTGTGTGTGTGTGTGTGTGTGTGTGTGTTCTGACCTTCAGTGTTGAAACGTGTTTGAAACAAATAATGTTAGCTGTCGTTTCAAAAATATGTCGTAAAAAGGTTAACAAAGTAGGCCCATAGATGTGTGTGTGTGCATCATAAATAATGCATGTTAACAAACACATTTTATAAAAGTCAGTGTGTGTGTGTGTGTGTGTGTGTGTGTGTGAGTGGGAGGTGCTCTCCATGGCTGTCGCTGCTCTTAAACTCTCTCGGTTGGTTGGTTTGATAAGTAGTTTATTAACGGTGGCGTTAAACAGAGCAGCGTCTGCAGATCACCGGCAAACACACAGACACACACACACACACACCGACCAATCGCCCGGATGGATCCCACCGCAGGTCAGTGACACGTGTGTGTGTGTGAGACACGTGACCCGCTGTAGGATCATTTGAACCTGTTTACGCTGAGAACACCTGTGGCCGCAGTGCATTATGGGTAGTGAAGGGTTAATTAGCTTATGCGTGCAGCAGGATGAGTCCGTTTGTGTGTGTGTGTGTGTGTGGTTATGTAATCCTAAGTTTAGATCTCAATACTCAATACGACAATTGTTTTAAACGCAGCTTTTGTAGCATTTAATGATGACTTCAGCACCGCTGCCGTGTGTGTGTGTGTGTGTGTGTGTGTGTCATGAAGCGTGCGTCTCTGTCTCTATATGGACGTCAGTGTGAATAATTCATGGATTGTAAATGGAACGGCTCCTGGATATTGAATGTCCGCACACACACACACACACACACCGTGTGTCACACTCTTTGTTTTCATTGTTTTAGTTTTTTTGGTCAGTCCTTCCGTTTTATTTTTGCAGAAGTGTTTCCACCACAGAATAAAACAATAAAAAGTTAATTTCGACTTTATTATCTCACACTTTTGTCATTCAGAAGTGTGTGTGATATAGTGTTATCATGACGGAAACACACTTCCATAGTTTCTCTTTTCTCTTATACAGTGACTCCAAAATATTACATATAAATGAGACAAAGTGTAAAATCAAGTGTTGTTTATTGTGATTAAAGATGCACAAACACACTTTACAATCAGGCAGTGTGTGTGTGTGTGTGTGTGTGTTTAGTAAATCATTGATATTTCACGCGATTCTTTATAAACAGAAATGACTAATATATTATATAGACTCATTTCATGCAAAGTGAGATATTTCAAGCCTTTATTTGTGATAATTTTGATGATTATGGCTTATAGATATGAAAACCCCAAATTCAAATTTAAAATATTGTGAAAAGGTTTTCATATCTGTAAGCCATAATCATCATCATTATAACAAATAAAGGTTTAAGAGTTTAAGTTGAATTATTGAAATTAATGAACTTTTGCACGATCTTCTATTTCTCAAGTTTCACCTGTAAACTGTTTATTTCATATTTTTCATATGTTGGTAATTTTTGTGTGTAGTACAGTATAGCACAGTACAATATGCTGTGAAATCTTTTTACGTACTTTTAGAGGATGTGTGTGAGTGTGTGTGTGTGTGTGTGTGTGTGTGTGTTTTGAATTTGAATTTGAAATCTTTATTTCGAACATAAAAAGAAAGTATATAAAATAAAACAATGTTTAAAAAACTTAGGAAAAATCAAAACAAATGAGCCGCAAAAATATATATATATATGTATAATTCTTTTCTGTTGACATACGTCTATTATATGTGCGAAAAGGAGTAGGAAGAAGTAAAACTTATATACTCCTACCCCTTAAATTCTTACAGTCTTACATTTACAATTTTATATTATTATCATCATGTTGTTCTATACATCCATACACCTATACAGATATATACAAGACATAAAAATCAAAAATAAAAAGTACAACTAAAAATGACAGAGCAAACAAACAACATAAACAATGGAGTACTCCTACTTTCACTACAGTGCTTCTTGATACCTCTTGAAAATAATTTCTTTGTAAATTTTTTTAAATAGGAATAAGCATGTGTGTGTGTGTGTTTGTGTGTGTGTGTAATTTCTCAGCTTTTTTGCTTTTGCAAAGTGAAACACTTTCATCCGTGAGATTTATAAAACTTTGAATGCTTCATATTACTGTAAATGTTCTATTATTATTATTTAATGACATATTCCGCAGTGATGAATACATGTGTGATGGAGTGTGTGTGTGTGCGCAGGTATCCGGCCTCAGATGGTGAATGGCCCGAATCACCCCCGACCTCTCGTGGCGCTGCTGGACGGCCGCGACTGTACGGTGGAGATGCCGATCCTCAAAGACCTCGCCACTGTAGCCTTCTGTGACGCCCAGACCACTCAGGAGATCCACGAGAAGGTGCACACACACACACACACACACACACACACACACACACGAGTCTGTTGCTCAAGCTTAAAGCAGTAGTTCACTTTTGAAAAAACTTTTGCTGATGATTTACTCGCCCCCATGTCATCCAAGATGTCCATGTCTTTCTTTCTTCAGTCGAAAAGAAATGAAGGTTTTTGATGAAAACATTCCAGGATTTTCTCCATATAATGGACTTCAATGGGAACCAAACGGTTCAAGGTCCAAAAGAAACTAAGTACAAACTGCAAACTTGTTCAAAGGGCTTTAAACGATTCCAGATGATGAATAAGGGTCTTATCAAGCGAAACGGTCGCTCATTTTTTTAAAAAATAACAAAGTTTAAGTTTTATAAGCTCAAACGCTCGCCTTCCTCTGTTCGTGTTCATGACTCTCCTGTTCGAACTCGTTCATCAAAATGAACAAATCTTTTTCCGAATCATTTGGTTCATTCGGCGAAAGAAAGGAACCAATTGATTCGGAAAAAGATTTGTTCAAAGCAAGGCGAGCGTTTGAGCTTATAAAACTTAAACTTTGTTATTTTTTAAAAAAATGAGCGACCGTTTCGCTTGATAAGACCCTTATTCATCATCTGGAATCGTTTAAAGCCCTTTGAACAAGTTTGCAGTTTGTACTTAAAGTTTCTTTTGGACCTTGAACCGTTTGGTTCCCATTGAAGTCCATTATATGGAGAAAAATCCTGGAATGTTTTCATCAAAAACCTTCATTTCTTTTCGACTGAAGAAAGAAAGACATGGACATCTTGGATGACACGGGGGCGAGTAAATCATCAGCAAAAGTTTTTTTCAAAAGTGAACTACTCCTTTAAAAACTTGATTTGAAAAAAGCCGCATTCACACAGACTCTCACGCACGGCATTGTGGGATATCATCAGTGCTCATTTGAGACGTTTCTCAAAAAATCCAAATGATGAATGTGATTGATTTGAGGCATCATGGGATAGTGTGCATGTGACCATCCGACCACACACAGTTAATGAGCTCAGATTAACTCGTGAGTGACTTCTTTGACCTCTGTGTGTGTGTGTGTGTGTGTTTCAGGTGTTGAACGAGGCTGTCGGCGCTCTGATGTATCACAGCATCACACTGACGCGAGAAGATCTGGAGAAGTTTAAAGCCCTCAGGATCATCATCCGCATCGGCAGCGGATACGACAACATCGACATTAAAGCCGCCGGAGAGATGGGTACACACACACACACACACGCATTCACACATATACGTTTTTTGGAATATTAGTACTATCATTATTTCATAAATCAGGCTTTACAGGGTAAAGTGAAAAGTTACTATAAAGTTAATTCTGTGTATATGTGTGTGTGTGTGTGTGTGTGCAGGTATCGCGGTGTGTAACATCCCCTCAGCCGCAGTGGAGGAGACGGCAGACTCGACTCTGTGTCACGTGTTGAATCTGTACCGCAGGAACACATGGCTCTATCAGGCGCTGCGCGAGGGGACGCGCGTCCAGAGCGTCGAGCAGATCCGGGAGGTGGCGTCAGGGGCCGCGCGCATCCGCGGGGAGACGCTCGGACTCATCGGCTTCGGTCAGACACACACACACACACACACACACACATAAACTTCCCAGCAAGCAATGTTGCGTTTAAAAGACGTCTAATAGCCGTCAAACACAACACAGACGTCAGGGCTAGAACAGGGCCGAGCGTGGGCCGTCAGTGATCATGTGACACACAACCATCGCCAGGCATCAGAACATGTCAAAGAGACTGCCTACATGATTGAACATCATCATCTCGCAAAAACGACATTCAAGTTTACACACAATGTCAACACGCGTTTATTTATTGTGTCTATAGTTCATCTAGACGGATTACTGTAGTACTAGACACGGCACAGTTTCAGTCTTTAATACACAAAATCATTAGAACAGGGGTGACGTTTTGAGATCTTCCCTATTAATGAATATAAACATAGTTTAGAAGCGGTTCTGATCTGTCTGGTGTTCATATATACGAATCAAGACACAATATTAACAATTATTTATTTGTTTATTTTTTTTTTAAATCAAAATTAACTACAAGTCATATTGGACAGACAGGCCAAACACACACACACACACATTTTCTATCTACGTATATAGTATTTAAAGGAGTATGATAATAAATATATGTATACATGTATGTTTTATTATTATAATAACAATATAACAATATATATAAATAGTTTATATGTATATACTGAAATATTATTATATTTAAAATGTATAAATATTATACATAAATTATATGTTTAATATTTAAATTATTATAAAACAAATTTAAAATATATTTGTGTGCATACACTGTTAAAAAATCTGTAATTTTATAGTAGTTTTTTCCATTTATTTTTACAGATTTTTGCTGTATTTTTGAAATATAAGAAAATAATAATAAAATTACAAAAATAGACTGAATTTACATGTCTAATGTAAAAGAACATGAAACACCTGTAACTGTGAATAACCAAAAAAATTATAATAAATATAACATTTAATTTAATATATACATATAATGTATTATTTTATTTTTATTTTTATATATATTATTATTAAATGAGACTTTCGTTCATTTTATTACGAAAAATGATTCTAACAATGCATAAACGTGAACAAACTTGAGCGACACTTGACGAGTCAGCGCTGCATCATTATGAAAATGTATACGCTGATATATGTCAAAACCTAGCGAGTATCCCAGTAAACACAGTAGATTATGTCTTAAATGAACAGGTGAGAGTGAATGCATTTGTGTCAGTATTACTATATTAGATCAGTACATTCGCTCTTAAAGTGACAGTAACCTAATATTCCTGCCACTGTCTGTGCCTTTAATTTTAATATACTGTATATATATATATATATGAAGAGTTCAGATGCAAAAGCCTCTAAATGCCATTTGAAATTTTCTTCTTTAATGATGATTTTTATCAAGCTTGTATATTTAAGTTCAGTAATTTCACTTAAATAACAATTAATAGGTAATTATCATTGCCATTTAAGTGAAATCACTGAACTTAAATATACAAGCTTGATAAAAATGATCATTCTAGAAGAAAATTTCAAATGGCACTTAGAGGCTTTTGCATCTGAACTCTTCATATATATATATATATATATATATATATAATACACACGTCTGTATAAAAAGCAGCAGTATGATGATCCTGGTTGACGGAGGCTGTGTGTGGTGTTTGTGCAGGTCGTTCGGGACAGGCTGTCGCCGTCAGGGCGAAAGTCTTCGGCTTCAACGTGATCTTCTACGACCCATACCTGCAGGACGGGCTGGAGCGATCGCTGGGCGTCCAGCGGGTTTACACACTTCAGGATCTGCTTTACCAGAGCGACTGTGTGTCGCTGCACTGCAACCTGAACGAACACAACCATCACCTCATCAATGACTTCACCATCAAACAGGTACAGAGAACAACACAAATCATTCTTTTAACCCTTGTGCTGCATTAGATTTTTAACACCGTTGAGTGCATTAAGGACCAAAAATGGCCACATATTAAACATTGCCTAAAATATTATATATTATTATTATTTTCCACTTTTACCAAGTTAAATCTTTTAACCAGCATCAGTCCTCATCATAACTACCAAAAATGTATTCAATTTCAGGATTTTAACCCTTTAATTACCAGTTTTGTTTGCGAAACCATCGATTTGTATAAGAGGAAAAAACACAAAAATTCAATTATTTTCAATAAACTAAATGCAAAGAGAAAACTTTAGATTTGGATTATCACAGTCCCACTTTGCAAAAAATCCCACTTAGCGCGTTAGAGACCAAAAATGGCCACCTATTAAACATTGCCTATTGCCTAAAATAAGGTGCATTTCCACCCATAGGGAATTAATATGTAGTGACGTCATCTGGTGGAATACACTATATAATGCAAATATAATGCTTTTGCTTCAAAATGAAAGGATGTTTGTGCAAAAATCATGACAGCCTCAGTTTTAATGGGTTTCAATGGGCCATTTTTGGTCTTTATGGTGCTGAGTGTTACTATTTGATCTACACAGTGTGTGTTATACATATTTTGCAAAATGGGATCACATTTTTTACATGTATCCAAAAAGTCACAATTTTGCCAAATTTCATACCATTTGCATTAAAACAGCCAAAATGGTCAAAGAAATTAAACTGCAAAAGACCAAAAATGTCCCTAATGCAGCATAAGGGTTAAACCAGTAACCGGTGATCCCGCAGTCTGCTACCGCCTCCCTCTGGAGAAGAGGGATCATTACACCCATCTGAGTCTGTGTGTGTGTGTGTGTGTGTGTGTGTTAGATGCGTCAGGGAGCGTTCCTGGTGAACACGGCGCGAGGCGGTCTGGTGGATGAGAAAGCTCTCTCTCAGGCGCTGAAGGAGGGCAGGATTCGTGGAGCGGCTCTCGATGTTCACGAGACCGAACCCTTCAGGTGATGCTCACACACTCACAATATTTATATTTAATATTTATATATAAACACAATATGAATGTTAGCCAGAGGGTTCTCCAAAGGTTTTTTTTTCTCCATCCAATCTGATGGAGTTTTGGTTCCTTGCCACTGTGGCCTTGCTTTCTGCTTGCTTAGTTGGGGTTATTTAATATTTAATATTTAACAATATTATTGATCTGTGTTGTACTACTTTCATGTTATCACTGTGAAGCTGCTTTGATACAATCTGTATTGTGAAAAGCGCTATATAAATAAATGTGACTTGACTTGACTCCCCTGACGACACACATAATTATAATTAATAATTAAAAACACACATTAATATTATTTTAAATTGAACTTTTTTATTTGAATATTTTGCACTTTTCATTTTTATTATGTATTTTTGTGAGCTAATAAATTAATTAGCTTTCATTTATTTTGACCAAAAGTGACAGTAAAGACATTTATAATGTTACAAAAGATTCTATTTCAAATAAACGCTGTTCTATTCATCAAAGAATCCTGAGAAATACAACGCATCACGGTTTCCACAAAAATATGTTTAACATTGATAATAATCATTAATGTTTATCATATAATCATAAATCCTCATATTAGAGTGATTTGTGAAGGATCATGTGACACTGAAGACTGGAGTAATGATGCTGAACATCACAGGAATAAATTACACTTTACTGCATATTCACATAGAGAACAGATGATTTACATTACAATAATATTTCACAGTTTTATTGTATTTCTTTATCATATTAACACATCAGAAGCGACTCTTTCAGAAACATTACATCTGTTGTTTTATTTACACCCGACAATTTTATTTTCTGTGGCAATTTTTGTTGTGAGAGAAGATTTGATTTATGTTGCACTGATTTCTTAAATGATTTCTAACAAAATCTATATGTGTGTGTGTAGTTTTGCGCAGGGTCCTTTGAAAGACGCCCCTAATCTGATCTGCACGCCACACACAGCCTGGTACAGCGAACAAGCGTCTCTAGAGATGAGGGAAGCGGCAGCCACAGAGATACGCAGAGCCATCACAGGTGTGCACACACACACACACACACACACACACCTAAAGGATTATTAGAAACACCCGTTTAATTTCTCATTAATGCAATTATCTAATCAACCAATCACATGGCAGTTGCTTCAATGCATTTAGGGGTGTGGTCCTGGTCAAGACAATCTCCTGAACTCCAAACTGAACGTCAGAATGGGAAAGAAAGGGGATTTCAGCAATGGTTGTTGGTGTCTGAGTATTTCACAATCTGCTCAGTTACTGGGATTTATTTCTAGGGTTTACAAAGAATGGAGTGAAAAGGGAAAAACATCCAGTATGCGATGGCAGTCCTGTGGGCCAAAATGCCTTGTTGTTTGTTGTTGTTGTTGTTGTTTGATACTTTATTTATCCCAGTAGCTTAGACAACAGATTTCCACATCTATAACTCATACAATATAAATAAAAAATAATAATAATAATACTAAAAACATGCATAAACATAACTAAATATATATTTTTTAAAAAATATTATTATTATTATTATTTTTTAATTCTAATTTAAAATATTAAAATTCCTAATAATATTAACTATGACTATGGATATAGGCTATGAGCTGGCTATTAATCAATCAGAACAGTACATGACAGAGAATAAATTATAAATTCTGAAAGTAAATGTAATGGATGTTAGATGCCATGGAAGTCTAGTTGAGGCAAAATAATATAAAGAGATATTTAAGAAACACATAAACAAACAGACTCCTGCTTGTTGATGCTAGAGGTCAGAGGTCGACTGATTCAAGCTGATAGAAGGGCAACTTTGACTGAAATAACCACTCGTTACAACCGAGGTATGCAGCAAAGACACAACACACACAACCTTGAGGCGGATGAAGACCCCACCGGGTACCACTCATCTCCACTACACATAGGAGAAAGAGCCGACAATCTGCAAGAGCTCACCAAAACTGGACAGTTGAAGACTGGAGAAATGTTGCCCGTTCTGATGAGTCTGGATTTCTGTTTAGTCGAGTCGTAAACAGAATGAGAACGTGGACCCATCATGCCTTGTTCCCACTGTTGGGCTGCTGGTGGTGGTGTAATGGTTTTCTTGGCACACTTTAGGCCCCTTAGTGCCAATCGGGCATCGTTTAAACGCCACGGCCTACCTGAGCATTGTTTCTGACCATGTCCATCCCTTTATGGCCACCATGTCCCCATCCTCTGATGGCTACTTCCAGCAGGATAATGACCATGTCATAAATTTCACATTGGTTTCTTGAACATTAAAGGAAGTAAAAATGGACTTTATATGCGAGGAGAATATTCTAAAACCAGGATTACATTTAATAGTTCTGGCTTTGTGAAGATTCAGTTTACCCAGAAGAATACATTTACATTTTGAGAACGATGATTTGTCCGAGCTCTGGAGATTTAAAGTGGTCTCGTGTGTGTGTGTGTGTGTGTGTGTCAGGTCGTATTCCAGACAGTCTGAGGAACTGCGTTAATAAGGAGTTCTTCGTGTCCTCCGGGTCCTGGGGACTGATGGAGCAGCAGGTTCATCCGGAGCTCAACGGCGCCACATACAGGTACGACACACACACTGCAGTCATCCTGTGCTGTTGCTTAACCTTCATCCATAGACATATACACTAGACCTCACCTTGGCTACGGCAGTTCATTGGAACGAATGCGTCAATAGAGCCGCCATCTTGAAACAGGGGAGCCCCTCCACTTTAATGCATCAGACACAGGTCTAACGGAAATAAAATCACCATAAATCAGCATGAATGCGATTTTTCTTGTTTTTTTGGTTTGTTCCAACGGTCAGACATGCATTTATCATTGATTCCAGAAAGACATTTTTTTTTTTTTTTAACATTCTTCCTAGTTCAGATTTCATCCGTGAACTTCATACGCTGCACAAAAGTCCGCCACCATCAATGAATTCGAAGTAAAGGCAGAGATAGCAGCGTTACCTAGCTACTTCCTATGACAAGACCCCTGTTCCAAGATGGCGGCGGTTTTGACGCATGCTTAGAACCCCAAGGTGACGTCTAATGTATATGTCTATGAACCTTCATCAAGCACATATGACGTATTACCACAGTCACGCTGACATGATCATCATGAATAATTAGTGCATAAAACCCTGTAAGCTCCACCCCTAAACAGTCACATGACATGAGTTTAACTCTGAGCCCCGCCCCCATCTGCTTCTCTCATGCAGTCACGTCAACCAATCACTGCACGCCATCACGGCTGGCTCCGCCCCCCAAGACAAAATCAATGCCTAAACCAAGAGCAGGTAAACTCTCTCTCTCTCTCTCTCTCTCTCTCTCTCAGTGTATAGTTGAACTGATACTCTTCCTCTATCGAGATCGACATCTTTAAGGCTTTTTCCAGAAACATACTCTACACATTCATAGCAAGCTCAGAACTTCATGTTCACGTTTAGAAGAAATGTGAGCAGACATTTACTCGTCTCATCTCAAAAACACAGATTTCGTATTACTCAAAACTAATAAAAACAGAGAAACGCAATCTCAGAATATTACACAAACCTGCAATAATTAAAAGACACAAATATACTTTATGTATTTAATCTCAGTTTATTAACCAATGCCTTCAGTGATCCACTCTGAGATAAATATCACATTTGTGTTTGATATTTAATGTTTTATTGCTGAAGTAAGTGCTATTGTTCTTCAGTCCAGAAAGGGTTTTTAACAGCGCCCTCTACTGTACACGCGTCCATCTGCATGTGCTTCAGCCTGAGGCTTATTCAGTTCACTTCTGGGGTCAAAGGGCCGCCAAAAATACAACTTTTATGGCTGTTATTAAAAAACAAACAAGCAAGCCCAGTCCAGACCAGAAAAACTAACACAAACGTAATGTAACTTATCGCTTCCCGTTAAAAGTAACTCAACACAATTATGACCCTGGATCACAAAACCGTGGAGTCGAACGGGTGTATCAATAGGGTCCAGAAATCATTAGGATTTTAAGTAAAGATCATGTTCCAGGAAGATATTTAGTAAATTTCCTACCGTAAATATATAAAACATGTATTTCTGTGAGTGAGCGCAGCACAATCGCCAACACACACACACACACACACACACACACACACACGCAACTTTAAAGCAGATTTTCTCAATGTTTCCATGTTTTTGCTCCTTCAGATTCCAGATCTTCAATAGTTGAGTCTCGGCCAAATACATAAGAAAGCATACGTCAGTGGACAGATTATTTATTTACAGCTTCTGCCCTCTCGCGCAGGTTCCCATCAGGAGTGGGCGGAGCGTCAGCTGGGGTCTTCCCGGCGGGTTTGGTGCCAGTGACCCATTTAATGCCCGCGGGGAACCACCCGTCACAGACACCGTCCCCGAACCAGCGGGAGAGCGGAGAACACCTGACCGAGCAATAACGTCACACACACACACACTGTTATGCCACGTAAGAGGAACTTTACAGACTGAAATCTCCGCCTCTTTACGTTTCAGTTTGTACTGTTTCGGAGGATGTTTTGGTCATGTGACTGCAGCACAGCGTCTCTGATTGGACAGACACTTTTACCTCCATAAACAGGAACACAATGGAGTTTGTTAGTTTGAAGTGTTTCTTTTCACAATCTTGCCTGTTTATTCCTCATCTCGTAAGTGTGAATTATTTAATTAAAATAAATCAGGCAATAGCCACGCCCACTGCTCATCCTTCAGGATGATTGACAGCTCAGCGCTCTGGGCTCTCAGACTTTAGCCAAGGAGTGAAACACCAAAATATTTCATGCGTGTGTGTTTTGTTTGTGTGTCTGTTCATCAAACCGTGACCTCTGTTAACGAACAGTCAATGACTTTCTCCTATTGGTTCAGCGTTCCAGCAGATGACGAGGTTTAAATGAAGATCATTCGGTATTTTAAATCGTGTGAGTTGTTGTTTTCGGTTCACGTCGGCTTCGCTCCGCTACAAGACTCAGGAAAATCACAATTTTTCGTTTTTCTCCACCAAATCTTGCTAATGAATAAATACAGATGATCTGCGTATTTTCTCTTCGCTGTTTCATTCATGTTAGTATTTTTATAAAGTGACATCTCATGAATACTGCATTCGATGATAATTAAAAATAATAATAATAATTTGCAACTCCGGTAGGTTTGTGTTGCTAGATCCGTGTTCCCGTGATCATAGTCGAGTGTGAGTCTCTTTTATTGGGTTTGTTGTATTGAAGGGTGTTTGTCTGATTCTCACGTTTGTTTTATTGTGATTATTTGTATTTGTTTCTTGTACAAGGTGAACATTTAGCATCAGTACAGATCAAATAAAACATGCAGGTTCAAAACTGTTCCTGCTTTATGATTGTATTTCTGGTTGCATTAATGTTTTACTGCAAATTGTAGCGTTCACATCGACTATAATCATATCCAATAATAATCAAGCAAATGCTACAAAACGTGGTGGGTTTATTTAAATTTTTGGCCCTCAAGCGGTTAAAAAACTAAACTGCATTTAGCAAAATAACATTGTTTTGGTTGTGCTTCGATGTCGCTTTTACAACATTTAAAATCCCTCAGTTCTCCATCTCTGTCAAACTAAGCTGATGTTGATTCTTGTTTTATTACGAGCTCTGTTTTCTTCTCTTTCTCGTGTGTGTGTGTGTGTGTGTGAAGTTTTAGCTTAAAATAGCCCACAGATATTTTTATATAGCATGTTAAAATTGTCACTTTCTGTGGGTTAACTAAAGAGGCAGTTTTTGTGTCTGTCCCTTTAAATGCAAATGAGCTGCTGCTCGCGGCACAGGGGGCGGAGCTTCAAGAGCTCATTTCCTTTTACCTCTCACACACACATATGGCGAATACATTCATTTAATGGGCGAGTGGGATTTTGACAGAAAGGTCCCAAGGGCCCCAAATTCGGCCCCACCCGAGCGACATACTGACAGCACTGACCGCTAGAGCAAAGGCAACACATTTGACCCCTTTAAGTCAGCTGAATGCGTCTTTGCTGCATGTCAGACTGGCGCACTGGCGCTTGCAACGCCACGGTCATGGGTTCGATTCCTAGGGAAAGCAAGAACTGATAAGAATGTAAATTTGTACCTTAAAATGCAATCTAAGTCGCTTCGGATAAAAGCATACGCCAAATGCATAAATATGAATATGGACGTCTGCCCCCTGCTGGACAAGTAAGTAGATGTGTGATCCAGTGTTTCTTCAGATGTGGTTGTTTGAGGTGATGATGAAGAGGAGGAGGAGCATCACATGTGTCACACCCCAGATGATAGGGGAGATCTCCTGCTGTCCTCTGTTTGTTCTGGGATGTTGTGAATGAGTGTGGTTTGAGTTGAGATGGTCGAGAGCAGAAGATGTCTCTGTGGTTCCTGCTGCCCATCAGTCTGCCGCTGCTCACACTGCCGGGAATCTGGATCATGTGAGGCTTTACCCGAGATTATATTTATCTAAATGTCAATAACAACTGCAGAAGCGGAAGGTTTGATCATTTTATTATAAGATCATCTGCTTGTCTTTCAATTATGGTTAAAATTAGTTTTAATTGTATAAAGTAAACATTGGTTTACTTTCAAGTCTGTTGTTTTGAAGCAAGTTTGAAAAATTGCATATTGAATATTGTGGTGTTTTTGTTTATATTTTGATTTCTGTTTTATGTTAATATATGAAGAGTTCAGATGCAAAAGCCTCTAAATGCCATTTGAAATTTTCTTCTTTAATGATGATTTTTATCAAGCTTGTATATTTAAGTTCAGTAATTTCACCTAAATGACAATGATAATTACCTATTAATTGTTATTTAAGTGAAATTACTGAACTTAAATATACAAGCTTGACAAAAATCATCATTAAAGAAGAACATTTCAAATGGCATTTAGAGGCTTTTGCATCTGAACTCTTCATTTGTTAAATATACAATTTTCGTTTTTGGTTTTAAACTAAATGAAAATTAGAACATTTTTTATTTGATTTATTTAAATTTGTATTAATTTATTATTTTTTATATATGATTTTAGTTTTAGTTAGCGATAATATCCCTGATATACTGATACTCTTTAAAAAAGAGTATATGTTAATTATATATTATTAAATATATTATAACATATTTTGAAGGACTGGTGTTTTGTAGTTTAATGATATGATATGAGTGTGTTTATAAACTAATAATCAATGTGTAAAATTTTGCAATTGTGTTTTAATTTTAAATTAGTGAACTTCTATTAACTTACAAGGATGAGTGGAGTTAAATGACTTTAAGAAAAAATCTGTGACTGTAAACAATACAATTTTTTTTTTTTAAAGTTTTTAAAATTTTTAAGGAAGTTTTTTAAAGGATTGACTCTTTTAACCTCTCTCTCTCTCTCTCTCTCTCTCATCCACAGATATACGATGGCACTTTACAATCAGCATGTGTGTCCTGTGAATAACTGGTGATTATTGAATCTTCTCTCTGTCAGAAACACAGAATGACGGGATTGATTTATTCAGTCAATAGAAACTAGAAACGAACTAGATAAAGCCGGGTTGATTCGATCACATTGATGATGATTAGGTTGATGACATTGATGACTCGGGACACATCGGGGGTTTAGACGGATCTTGAGATTGACTGATGAACATGTTTACGTGTTGAACTACACAGTCTATATCTCGAGTTTAGCTATCTCGCATCCATTACTGAGAGAGATTTCGAATGTTCAAACTTCTGCATTATTCGTTTTTATCAATTGTTTTATATTGTGTGTTTACATACTTAACTATAGATTTGGGGGACAAATTTGTACCCAGAAGTGTGTAAAAGTGTGGCAAAATCTCCAAAAACCTGCTTTAGGGACGTCCTTATTTGTAAATCAAACTTAAAGGGGTGATGAACTGAGAAATCAAACTTTCCTTGAGCTTTTGACATCTAAGAGGTCATCATATTATAAGAATATCCTGTAAGTTTCAAAACTGAAAACGTCCTTGTTAGTCCAATAAGCTTTTTTTGACACTATTTCAACACGGCCGGTTTAGCCCCGCCCACCGATTCTCGCATTACACGCATAGCTAAATAACATAGACGCCTACCTCGTGATGAAACCGGATCGTTCTACCAAGCAATACAGAATATTGTGCAGCGCCTGGTTGTGTCGCTGAATAAGCTTCCTCTGGATTCCAATAGGACTGCATGGATAAACTTTATTTTTAATGGCGTTCCAGCTGATGAGGTAAAACCGTCTGTTCGCTTCATTTCACTGAGGATCGTCCTATAAACAAGACTGGATTTGCAGACTGATTAAGAGTAAAGAACGGTGCTGTGCCGTCTATATCGGATCTGACAGGAATGCTGCAACACACGGACTCTGGGTCGAAGATGTATGGGCCAATCATTCCAGTCGCCATTTTACAACATTGGACGTTTTCAAAACAATTTCCCCCAAGTGCACCGATGGGTGAGTCGAAACTCATTATAATATGCAAAACTGTTATCCACTCACAGCAGTGGGCGTTTATTTCCTCTTCAGTGCGACACGCCCATAAAAACCAAGTGTTTTTCAGCTAAGCTCAAAACTAGGGTAGAAAAGAGCCTATTACTTGTTCATTTTGATGTTTCTGAATGCAAAATCCAAGCAAACGTCATAAGTTGACCTCAGACAACAATATAATAAAATTTAAAAAGCCAGTTCATGACCCCTTTAAACTTAAAGTTTTTTTAAATGTAAAAATGCAGAAAGTTTTGTGTGATGGGTAGGTTATGTGTGTGTGTGTGTGATGGGTAGGTTTAGGGGTCGGGTTAGTGTAAGAGGACAGAATATACAGTTTGTACAGTTAAAAACCATTACATTTATGGAATTTCCCCATTTAGATATAGTAAACGTGTGTGTGTGTGTGTGTGTGTGTGTGTGTGTTTAGGGTGTATAATTCAACCTGTGAGACGTCTTTGGTTCTTCAGAGCGGATCTAATCTGTGTTGCACGCTGGATAATATCCCACTCATCAGGTACACAACATCACGTTTAATTAGTAGATGAGTAAAAGGTGTTATAAAACCCTCATTATGTGTGTGTGTGTGTGTGTGTGTGTGTGTGTAGTAAATGTGGCGGTGTTCCTCCGGAGAGCTGCTGGTTCAGTCTGCTGTGCAGCGCTGCTTCGTTTTTGGGTGAGAGATTCATTGATTCTTTCCTGAACTGCACACACACACACACACACACACACACACACACACACACACTATAAAACCTCTTTTTCTGTTTCTCTACATCTTGAATCTGTTCACTGATGACAGTGATGATTGACAGCTGTCAGCGAGATGGGTGAGATCAAAGTGGAACATTATAAAGGGGAAATATGGGTAACTGTGGAAGTGACGAGCGATTGAATCATTAAACTAAAATGATCATGGAAATGGAAATCATATATTTTTAATCTTTAATCTTTACAGTATCATTTAGCTTTAAAGCACTAAGTGTGGTTCAGGAATCACTGACTGTGATTGGTCTGTTGTGTGTTTCACTGACTGTGATTGGTCTGTTGTGTGTTTCAGTGACTGTGATTGGTCTGCTGCGTTACGCTCAGCTGATCCATAAGGAGAGCAACACCGTGTTGAACATGGAGGGTCTGTTTGCCGGATGGCTCTGTGCCGCAGGACTCGTCATTGTTGGAAACTTTCAAGTAAGAAAACAATGACAAAATTACTCTTTTTCTTCAATATGATTCATCATTAAAGAGCATCACAATTCATATACTTTTGCAAGAGTCTAATATTTTGAAGCATTTTTTAATGGATTGTGATGGTTTCAACTTTCTTTCAGGTTGAACCATACAAACAGTCATGACATACTTACTAGTTTTAGTTTGTACATTTTTTTTTTTTTGTTTTGTTTATTTTGTGATTTGTATATTTTGGTACCTTTTTAATCAGGTTAATCTGGTTCATGAGAAAATTTCATGAGTTCACATAACAATTTTCACAGAAATTGCTGGTAAATTTCACAAATCAAAAGCAAGTTATACATTGACTTAAAAGTGGAAAGACTAAAATGGTAACTTTAACTTTTAAATTATTTTTTTTAATATTATACATATCCAGGTTTTAAATAAAATTACAGTTATTGAGGAAACAAATTAAAATAGGATTTTATTTTCCATCTTGATTTTTTTTTGATAATTTACAAATTAGTTTATTCCTACAGGGTAAAAAAAATGTTCTTTAGACAAAGGCTCAACAAACAATTCTTCTTAAAGTCCCATAAATGGAGGTTGGTGTAAGAAAGCATGTTTTTCTATTGTAACTCGTGTGCTGTGGCTGACTGTGTTTTCTGCAGGTGGATCATGCTAAAGTCCTCCACTATGTGGGCGCGGGTCTGGCCTTCCCCGCGAGTCTGCTGTTCGTGTGTGTGCAGACGCTGCTGTCGTACCGCGCGGCCGAGACGCGGAGAGACTTCCACGTGGCTCATCTGAGGCTCACACTCGCCTCACTGGCCTTCACCACCCTCATACTCAATATCCTTCAAAAGTGCTTAAAACTGGAAAAAAAAAAAAACAATTATCATGATTTTAACGGTATTTTACTGTAAAAATGCTACGGTGAAAGTTTCCGTACAATATACAGAGAATAACTGTGATAGATCTAATCGTACAGTTAGCTAGTTACAGTAAAATACCGTTAAATTAACAGTTTTTGGGAGTGAAAAAGAACAAGTCATTGTATATATATTGAATACAGTGAAAATTGAAAAATTGAAAAAAGTCATTGAATACAGTGAAAATTAAAAAAACATCCCACAATTCCCTAGCTGCGTGACACTTTACATTTGATGTATTTTTGTTGAAATAACTTTGTTTCTTCATAGTTTTTCTTGTCAGTTATGTACATTAGGGTTTCATGTTACATGTAATGTTGTTAAATTAATGTTTATTGCATTTTTTTAAATTTCATGTGTGTTACCATGATGGTGTGTGTGTGTGAATGCAACTGTCCAGCTTCTTTATGTTAGTGTAATTCTTGTGGAAAATCTGCTTGTGATGAGTTTTGATTGATCATGTGACTCTCATCTCCACTGTGATTGGTGGTTGTCGGTGTATATAGCAATGGTACAAGACAATTTTTTTCCTTGTGTATGTCCAGCTGTTCCTTAACGCTGAGTCCTGCAGGCGGCGTGTTCTTCATCCAGGAGAGTTTTGTTCTTCAGCATGCGGCGGCCATCTCGGAGTGGACGTTCGCCATCATCGTTCTGCTGTTCTACAGCTCGTTCTCACACGAGTTCAGCTCCATCTCTTTAGAAACACTCGTGGCTCTCATGACCAGACGCAAACTAGAGAAAGTCTGACGTGTGAACATGATTATATATATAGAGAGAAGATGAGGATTAATGTGCAACCTGGTGGAAAAATCTTTATATTAGCTACACTCTTGCCTTGTTAGTGACGGTTCTGTCCTTGCATCGACGCTTTAATCTTTCCATTGCACTAATGCTTCTTTATGAAAATGTCCTAAGTGTTTATGGTGAACTAAAGTTCAAGTAATAGCAAAGTGCCTTAATGTTCAGTCAACAATAAATCGTTTAAGAAAAAAAAAACGGTTTGGTCGCATTGTAGGCAACATATTTACCACTTTTATTTGGTAAGAATTCTGTGATATTTTTTTAAACTTTTATTTTTTATTGGTTTATATCGATTTTTGTGAAACACACACACACAAAAAAAAAAAAAAAAAAAAAAAACAGAACAGAACAAACCGGTCACTAGGGGTGTAACATACAATTATGTTATACACAAACTTTCATTAACATTATGTTAATATCAAATCAGGGGTTCCCTTTTCTTCCCCATACCCCCTCCCCTTTCCTTCCTTTATAGTACCATCAGGGGAAAAATTATAATTGTCCTTTCAAGTCAATAAAAGGTTCAGGGTCCCATTATACAACATACAAGCCAGAATATTTTCATTGGGCAAGTATTGTACATCTGAAGAGAGAGAAAAAAAAAAGGGTTCTCAATATAGTATTACCAATCAAATGTAAATGAGGAGATAATAAATAAATAAATAAATAAAAAAAAGAGAGGAAATAACACTCACAGTATCTCCTTTTGTTCAATCCCTACTCGTATACCTTAGCCACTTTGACCAGTACTTGTAAAATTTATCCATGTTTAATCGTAAAGAGAAGGTCAGTTTTTCCATATCGTATATATGACTTACAATCACTATCCACTCATCTTTTGTTGGTGGACTCTCTTGGAGCCATTTCTTAGTTATTGTTTTTTTACTCGCAACTAATAATACATTAAGTAGGTATTTGTCTTGAGCATTAAGGTTAGTTGGTATATTTCCTAAATATATAGTACTGAAATTGTATTCCGTATCAAATCCCAGTATCAATTTTATTTCGGTCACTATCTCTAACCAAAAGGACTGAATCATTGGACATTTCCAAAATATGTGAAAGTAATCTGCCATAGAAGTATTACATAGTCTCCAACAGAATGCAGAATCTGGATTACCATTCTGTAAATATTTTCTTTTGGGAGTAATAAAGAATCTTATGATATTCTTCCATGAGAATTCTCTCCATTGGTTTGAACTGGTGGTAGTATACTGCGTTTTGCAGATGTTTAACCACTCTTCCTCAGATAAAATTATGTTCGTTTCCTTTTCCCATTTATCTTTCACATATAATGTAGAGTGATTTTTAGAAGATTGTATACTTGAATATAATCTTGATATCAGTTTCTTGTTAATATTAGTATTCTTGTTGGTATCAGTCCTATTCTCATACGCATCAATAAAAATATTGATCATATTCCTTTCAGATTTATCGTTATTTTTAATATTTTTATTGTAATGGTTCCTAAGCTGTAAGTATCTAAAAAAATCTTGTTTTTCTAAAATATAGGTGTCAGTAAGATGTTGGAAGCTCGTTAAACCTGTTTTGGTTGAGATTGTACAGTATGATGTAATGCCTTTCAGCGTCCATTGTTTAAACCTTGAATCTAACTGTGCGGGTTTAAAATCGTTGTCATAGGCTACCCATCTTAACAACCGTGCTTGTTTCTCAAGCTTGAAATTTTTACATTCCTTGAACCAAACATTGAGAGGAACCATCGTCCAATGACTTAGTTTATTAGAGTATTTAATCCTAGTGGTTTTATCGCCTAGTAAGGAGGGGAGAGGAAAGTCCAGCTGGCTAAGTTCTAATTCTTTCCACCTTGCTTCATACTCATTATTACACCAACAAACTAGATATTTCAGTTGTGCCGCTTTGTAGTAATCTTCCAGACAGGGAAGAGACAATCCTCCTCTCTCCTTTGATAATTGTAGTGTTTTAAGTCTGACCCTAGGTTTCTGATTTTTCCATATGAATCTAGAGATCATTCGGTTCCAGTCATTAAACTGTTTTTTCGGAATCTCTACAGGCAGCGATTGGAATAGAAACAGTAATCGTGGTAGAACGTTCATTCTTATACTTTCAATTCGATTATATAAACCCAGGGGTAAGGGCATCCATCTGTCCAAATCTGCTTTTAGTTCTTTAGTTATGGGTTCATAATTAATAGTGTACAGTTTTGTCATATTCTTTGGTATGGTAACTCCTAAGTATTTAATATTAGTTTTCCACTTAAAATTATATTTATTACATATGTTCTCCTGTGGTGAATAATGAAAAGAGAGGATTTGAGTTTTGTCTAAATTCAATCTATATCCTGAGTACCAACCAAACTGCTCAAGGCATGACATTAATTTAGGTAAACTAGAGTCGGGGTCCGAGATTGTCATAAGAATATCATCTGCATATAGACATATTTTATGTTCATTTCCTTTAAATTGAACTCCTGGTATTTCTACATCTTCTCTAATTGCTTGAGCAAGTGGCTCTATGAATAGTGCAAAAAGTGTGGGGCTTAAAGGGCATCCCTGGCGACATCCCCGTTCCAGGGTGATTGAATTCGAATTCTGTGATATTTATTTAACTTGTTTAAAACAAGTGCATCTGCTCAAAAACAAGGTTTGAAATCGCTGGAGTTTCTGACGTCACAAACTACCTTGTAACCAATCAGATCAATGTGTGATCGTCAACGAGTGGATCTCTGAGCTGAGTGAGTGAGTGGAGATGGGTCTCATCTGCATATTTATTGAACTGCTAAACTGATGATGCATTTTTTTCAGGGAAAACTCTAAATATGAAATTTTGGTGCTCAAAGATGAGTTTCGAGGGATAAAATGATTGACTACAGAGTACTTTAAATTTAGGCGGTTTCACTTCACAACCAGAATCCGCTCATTGTTCTTCTCACTGTGAGTGACGACACGCTGACCGTTCCAAGATGGCGGGCGCGCCGCCGTGTCTTGAGCAGTTGAATGTAATTTCTACATTGACACGTTACACTTCTGTGCCGTTACCATGGAGATTGTAAACGCAACACAATTGAAAATACAAACACATGTCTTCGCTTAAATATTATCGCTAAGACGTCACTTCACGGCGGGTTGGATAAATAAGCGCAGCTAGTGTTAGCCGTGTAATAGTTTGATTGTGTGGTTGTGTTGTGTGTATGAGATGGACTCTCAGTACGTGAGCAGGACTCTGGGCCGCTGTCTCTCCGAGGCTCTCGCCGAACTAATCGAGCTCCGACCGCTGGATCCCATCGAGTTCCTGGCGCTCTGGATCCGCAAATACAAACACAACCAGGAGCTCGAGCTGCAGGTCACACACACACACACACACACACACACACACACACACACACACACACACACACACACACACACACACACACACACACACACACACACACACACACACACTCTGCCCTTATCTGTGTTGTAGATGACAGTCTTCTCACATAACAATCAACTAACGTTAACTACTAATGTGCTTATACGTTTTCTTAATATAGTTTAGTACTGGTGGGGTTTATGGATGCTGTTGTTCGTTGGGAGTTTTTGAATGTCAATATCCCGGATCATAATAACCCGTCCTGTGTGTTCAGAGAGCCGCTCATCAGAGAGAGCTGGAGGAGGAGAAGCGGAGGGTCCATGAGGAGCATCTCCATCAGAGAGAGCTGGAGGAGGAGGAGGAGAGCCGGATCAGAGCCGCCGCACAGGTGTGTGTGTGTGTGTGTGTGAGAGAGAGAGAGAGAGAGAGAGAGAGAGAGAGAGAGAGACGTTAAAGGGATAGTTCACCCAAAAATGAAAATTAGCATTAAATATTAGAAAGATTTACTCTCCCTCAACTCATTCTAGGTGTGTATGACACTCTTCTTTCAGACGAATACAATCAGAGTTATATTAAAAATTGTCCTGGCTCTATAATGGGAGTGAATGGCTGTTTCAAAGTCCATAAAAGTGCATCTATCAAATATTCTGAACATAGTTCATATTTCAGAGCAAATATTCTGCATAATCATATGTTCTGTTGTGTTTCGACAGCATGTTCCTGAATCAGCAGACGAGAGCAAACCAGATCTGCGTGAAGATGAGGTCTGTGTGTGTTTCTGCTTCACACTTTCTACTCTCATCCTTCTCTCTCTCTCTCTCTCACACACACACATAGGTATCATCAGAATAAGTTCATTTAGTTTAATCTCTCCAGAATGCATCTTTAAGTGTGTTATTCCTGCAGAGAGAGAGTGCAGCCGATCCGCCAGAGAGAGAGAGCGAGCCGCAGGATCAGGTGATCGATCACGTGATGAAGAGACTCAATCAGAGAGGTTGGTAAACTACAGCTGATCTGTGCTCTCCCTCATCAGGAGGATCAAACCTCGGAGAGCCTGAACCCTGAGGAGGAGCTTCATCCAGAGGACTCTCCGGTGAGACACACACACACACACACACACACACACAGTTTACACATCACTCCAGATCTCTGAAGAAGCTGCTGGTCTCCAGAGCGCAGGGAATGAAGCAGATGATCCTCCTGAAGAAAAGACAGAAGACGACACGACCGAGGGACCGATCGAGAGAGTGAGCATTACATCACACACACACACACACACACACACACACACACAAGCAGCAAACCCGTCGTGTGACAGTGACTCTAGAGTCGAGAACATTTAGAAGAGCAATACTACAATCCTACTATTCCAGAAGTGTTTCATACCTGACAATAACATTTACAAAATGTGTTTATATATATATATATATATATAATTATTATATAATTATTATATAATTATATAATTATTTTGTATGTAAAAAATACACACACGTGCATGTATATATTTGAAGAAAATATTTACATGTATATATATAATATATATAAATTTTGTACAAATATATATGTAAAATATACATGCAAATATTTCTTAAATATATACATGCATATGTGTGTTTATATATATATATGTGCACAAAATAATTATACACAGTACGCACACATATATTACATAATTAAAAAAACGTTTACATGTTACACATTACAGAAATGATGTAAAGACCAACTTTTATTTTGGAGACATTAATCTTTGCACACTAGCGACACCTTCTGGTCAAAATGGTGTAAACGCACGGACGACCTTTTATAAACCTCTTGCACTGAAATGCTGTCCAGAAATCATCAAACACCGTTAGATATGATGTACAGTAAGTGCTCTTTTATTCATTCGTCGGACATGTTTTTATGGACGATTCACTTCTACTGTTTTATACACTCTTTCAAAGCTCCTAAATCAACCCAAACACAGGCTTCGTTTCTTTAGTGCTCAGTTCGGTTTATACGTCCTCTGATTCTGAAGTGAAATATGATTCAGACTTTTTAGTGAGATTCAAGTTTATTTATTTCACACATTTCATACGCAACAACTCTAAAATGATTTTAAAAAGTAAGCTGATAAGAAGATATAAAAGTAATGTGTGAATAAAAGAGAAGATGATAGAGATGTGACGTGTGTGTGTGTGTGTGTGTGTGCAGGAGGAAGATGAGGAAGACGACAGAGCCTAAACGACAAAACACAACTTGTGTTTCATTATTAATCTCTGAATTTGCCAACTCACAATTATATGCATATTAATATTAAACTATATTTATGCCAACTGAATGTTTCTGTTGTGTGTTACATTCTTCACACACACACACACACTAGTACTAGTCATGTGATTTACATTTCTGTCTTAAAGTTGAATAAATCAAGTGTGTTTTTTTTCCATGATAAAGCCAAAGAAGCTGAGACATTTAAAAACTAAAAGTGTGTGTGTGTGTGTGTGTGTGTGTGTGTGTGTTTGTGCAGGGAGGCGTCTGAGTGAGTGTGGGAATTTGATTAAGCAAAAGTAGTGATGAATAATGAAACACACTTGTGTTGTTCTGGGAAGATGTGAAAAAGCAAACAAACCACCCGAATGCCATCGAGGTTTCCCAGAAGTCATTGCAGCGCTGAGGTCTCGAGAAGCTTTAATAAGTGTGAGTAATCTGTGCATGCAGAGCAAATGTTTCTGTGCCGGAGGTCAATCTCCTCGACTCTTACACAATGCTGGATCCAGATCAGCGTTCACGGGCGTTCAGCTCCATAAGAGCTCACACACACACACACACACACACTGGAGGAGTTATGGAGCTGCTGACCCGAGTCTTCGGTTCTCTGGCTCTGACCTTCACCGAAGCGTTACGATCTCTCACTGAACGCTTTCTCACACAACCTGTGTGTGCAACTCTCTCTCACCTGGGGGAGACCGACCTCAGGACGCTGGACGGAGGTGAGTGTGTGTGTGTGTGTGTGTGTGTGTGTGTTATCTCCAGTAAATATATGAAGTCAGTTCTCCTCAAATTGACAAACTGAATATAAAGTATCATCTGTTTTATTCAGGTATTTTTCTTAAAGGATTAGTTCACTTTAAAAAAAACTTTTGCTGATGATTTACTCGCCCCCGTGTCATCCAAGATGTCCATGTCTTTCTTCCTTCAGTTGAAAAGAAATGAAGGTTTTTGATGAAAACATTCCAGGATTTTCTCCATATAATGGACTTCAATGGGGTCCAAACGGTTCAAGGTCCAAATGAGAGTTTCAGTGCAGCTTCAAAGGGCTTTAAACGACTCCAGACGATGAATAAGGGTCTTATCAAGCGAAACGATCGCTCATTTAATAAATAAATAACAAAGTTTAAGTTTTATAAGCTCAAATGCTCACCTTGCTCTGTTCTGTGATGCGCATTCGTGACTCTCCTGTTCGAACTCGTTCATCAAAATGAACGAATCTTTTTTTGAGTCATGACTCGAAGTGTCCTTGATAAGACCCTTATTCATCGTGTGGAATCGTTTACAGCCCTTTGAACAGTTTGCACTGAAACTCTCATTTGAACCGTTTGGACCCCATTGAAGTCCATTATATGGAGAAAAATCCTGGAATGTTTTCATCAAAAACCTTCATTTCTTTTCGACTGAAGAAAGAAAGACATGGACATCTTGGATGACACGGGGGCGAGTAAATTATCAGTAAACGTTTAAAAAAAAAAAAAAAAACTCCTTTAAGTTTCAAGCACAGACTCGTTTAGTATTTGAGGTTTATCTTTAGTTTTGTTGTAAACGGCTCAGATTCAGATTCAGATCTCCACATCTGATGTTGTAACAGCCTCATGACACTCAGATTACAAAACCGCTTTATTTCAAGTCTTGCTGAAACTCTCTCTCTCTCTCTCTCTGAGATTTTGTAAGAGTGTGTGTGTGTGTGTGTGTGTGTGTGTGTGTGTGTGTGTGTGTTTGTCCCGTGATCTGCAGATGATCGAGTGTTTAAAGCCAGAGAACTGTGGGAGAGTTCAGGAGCCGTTATCATGGCAGTGAGAAGACCGGGATGATTCCTGTGCAGAGAGGTACACACACACACACACACACACACACTAACCCGACCCCTAAACCTACCCATCACACACACACACACACACACGATTATGGAATATGCAGTTTGTTACAATTGTTACAGCACATTTCTCAATGCTTGGGCCACTAGACAGAGTGTAGACAAAGTGTGTGTGTGTGTGTGTGTGTGCAGGAGGCGTCTGAACTCTCCTCTCTGAAGGCTCAGTTAGATGTCAGTGGTGTGTGTCTGTTCGCTGTGGTGAAGGAGAACATCAGCTCAGAGATTCGGCACTTCAGACCGTACTTTACTGGAGAGATATTCCTCGATCAGCAGGTGATCAGACCTCACACGTCAAACACAAACACGAGTCTCTCTCTCTCTCTCTGAAGCAGTGTGTGTGTGTGTGTGTGTGTGTGTAGAGAGGGTTCTTCGGGCCTCAGGAGCGCTGGATGGGCGTCTCTGGGTTCCTGAGATCTGGCGTGTGGAGCAGCGGATGGAGGGCGTATCAGAGAGGATTCTGGGGGAACGTGAGTGGCGAAGGCTTCATCTTGGGTGCGGTTTATGTCATCGGACCTGGTCAACAGGTGTGTGTGAACACACACACACACACACACACACACTTCTCCTCACATGTGCAAACACTAATTGCTTATGAACACCAGCCAATCATGGCTTTAGAATTGGCCCATAAAAGGTCAAAGGTCGAGTTGTGTTTTCCGGACTGTGTAATACTGTATTCATAACCACTAATGCTCACAGTAAAAATAGAAATAGTTTAGTTTCAATCTTGCTTTTGTGTTTACCGTGAGTTTTTCAACATCTCTGCCAATTACCTTCAATCTTGTACAGAACTGTACTATTATGCTTTATCTAATCAATAAAATTGTGGCAACATATTACAAGCAATATTATTAATTAAATTGTACTAATTAGAATGTTAATTTGATTAACTATTACTCAATTCTAATTTGTTCAATTGAATAAATAATATTGCTTGTAATCTGTTGCCACAATTTTATTGATTAGATAAAGCATATTCATTTTTACAGTGTAGGTCAGCTTTAGCTTCTGAATAACTGTGTTTGATATATCCAAAAATATAATATTATGGCTAACGAGTTTGCAACGTAACACAGATGTTTGCTCTTGAGATGATTGTGATATTTTGAATGCAGTGCTTCATTTAGCCAAAGATTTTCTGTGCGATTCTTGGATCTGTCTGTAAAGTTTTGAAGAAAAAACTAGGCAAAGTTTTAAAAAAGTGTGTAAGCAGATGACAAAAACCTGTACAAACATCTTGATATGTGATTCTGCCGCAGGGAATCCTTCTGGAGCACCGAGAGATGGAGTTCGGGGATAAAGTCAACAAGTCGGACGTGATTCAAGCCGTTAAACAGATCAAAACTGAACTAAAATAATCCCACACACACTCAATGAAGCGTACATGTGTGTGTGTGTGTGTAGTTGATGACAGACTGACTCTAAACTCAGATGAGGGGTTCGTCTCGATGGTTTACGCACACACACACAAACCTGTATCCCTGACAATAAACACACACTTCTGAACGCATTTCTGTATTTTGAGTTTTTTCCTTATTTTAGGCCCTTTAAAAGTGAGGTGTTAACACTTAATTAAATAAAAGAAATAAATGTTACATTTAAAAAATGTCTATAAAAATATAATAAGCAAAAAGAAAGTAAAGGAAATGCTTTCTAAAAAACGTAAAATATTTCTCAACAAATATTAATTTGATTATTGTGTTGATTATTATTAAATAATAATTTAAAATCTCAGGAAATGTTCGAGCTCGAATGGCTGGCAGAAAAGATTCGCTGTGTTATTTTATTTCTAATCCTCCTACATTCTCAGATTAGTCCAGACAATAACATTCATTTAATTTATCAAACAGTTTGACAGGAATCCGAGATAAACCCGAGGTCACGTGTCGTTGTGTTCTCCCTGCTGATTGGTTAAGCGTGTGTTACAGTGCTGTATATGAAGCGCTGATGATGACCACTCCATCATAACCACAACACTGAGAGATCTGCTGCAGACAGTAAGTGAACTGTAGAATTAATGATTTCTAATGTCTTCTTCTTGCTTATTGATTCGATTTGGTAAATACTGGGAATTATGAGTTAACCATTATAATCTCACATAATGTGAGGCGATCACGGATATTTCCCAGCTGACGTTTGTTTAAAGTTATCTGGTCTTTCATAATGTTCTCAAAACATCGTTCATTCATGTTTATTTTTTGTAAATGTTTTAGTTGGACATTCGTGTAACGTTTTTAAATGTAACAGCTGGACTTCTTAGAACGTTTAGAGAAGAAATGTAACCCATAATGTTTGAAGAATGACGGGATGGAATGTTCCTTTAATGTTTAAATAACCAAGAAAAAAAAAATACAGTTTAAACATGATTTTTTTTTTGTCGGTTTTGTTAGATTTGTTTTTTGTATTGATGCTTTTGCTTTGGCAATATATTGTGTAAATTAATCATGTCAGTGAATAACTTAAATATTTAAATCTGTCTCTCTCTCTCTCTTAGTTTCAGTTATAAAACAGTTAGTTTTACAAAAAAAACAAAACCATGAAATTCTCAAAGGATGAAAAGAATGTTTCTTTCCCTGTGTTTCTTCAGTGTTCCTGCAGGATCTGGAGGGTGTGTGTGTGGTGTGTGTGTGTGTTGTTGCAGCTTATGTTCTGTTGGCCAACACGGATCTGTTTCTGACCCGAGCGGACCCGACCGATGTGGACTCGCTGGCCAGAGCTGATCTCATATCCACCAGCGGAGGTGAACACACACACACACACACACACACACACACACTCGTCCACAGCTGCGTTACATTCAAGCACATTATCTTTTCTTAGTTTTTTCCATTTGGATTTATAGGGTACAATATGACCAGCATTTGTGAGATTCTCCCTAATCTGTACAGCGACTTTACTTTGTGCTAAACACACTGCAAAAAAATAATATGTTCTTTTTCAGTGTTTCTGTCTAACATTCTTAAATCAAGATATATTTACTGAAGACATTAAGTCTTGTTTTCTGAAAAATGTGTCAAAATCAACACACATTATGTTTAAAACAAGAAAAATATTTTCCACTATTAAATTAAACCAGTTTAAAGTGAAAACATGATTATTTTTTGACTCCATTGCCTGATATTCGTTCTTGTTTTCAGAAAACTCGTTTATTTTGACTCATTGTTTGACTCGCGCTGCATCTTCATTTAAGAATGTTTCGATATTTATATTAGACAGAAACACTGAGGAACAATGTGATTGTGCAACAATGTCGCCTAATAACATCTGGCAAAGGGACTACCAATGAAAACTAGCCTTTGGGCTAATTTGGGTTCATTTGCATTTAAGAATGTTTATTAATGTACACTGTCCCTTTTCTAAATAAATAAATAAATTAGGGCTGTGCAAAAGTTAATTGCGATTAATCGCATCCAAAATAAAAGTCTGTGTTTACATAATATATTTGTGTGTGGTGTATATAATTATTTTGTATATATAAATACACACACATGCATGTATATATTTAAGAATTATTTGCGCTTAAATTCTGTATATATTTATAAATACATAATCTATATTATATAAATATAAATATTTTATATATGAATAACACATTTTCTTAAATATATACATGTATGTGTGTATATTTATATATACAAAATAATTATATACAGCACACACAAATGTATTATGTAAACACAGACTTTTATTTTGGATGCGATTAATCGCAATTAATTTTTGCACAGCCCTAAAATAAATAAATACATTTTGTGTGTTTTTCGTTGTTCATGTATCTGTAATTTACCAAATGAGCCCGGCGTTCACTGAGTCACTGTGTGTGTGTGTGTGTGTGTGTGTGTGTGTGTGTTTCAGATGAGGAGCAGAGCTTTAAGGCCGGCTCTCTGTGGCAGCGAACCGGAGCCGTTATTCTGGCTGTTAGACGACCTGGATGATCTCTGTGCAGAGAGGTGTGTGTGTGTGTGTGTGTGTGTGTGTGTGACTTATATTATCATATGAATAATCACACAGGACTTACAGTACAGTGTGTGTGTGTTTGCCTGTGTCTCTGTGTGTTTATTTCTCTATGTGTGTGTCTACGTGCATGTGTGCGTGCATCTGTCTGTGAGTGTGTGTGTCTCTCTCTCTCTGTGTGTGTGTGTGTGTGTGTGCAGGAGGCGTCTGAACTCTCCTCTCTGAAGGCTCAGTTAGATGTCAGTGGTGTGTGTCTGTTCGCTGTGGTGAAGGAGAACATCAGCTCAGAGATTCGGCACTTCAGACCGTACTTTACTGGAGAGATATTCCTCGATCAGCAGGTGATCATAGTTCTTTAACTCTTTAGACATTTAGGAGTTTGTTGTCGGAATAAATTAAGCAAATGTAATTGAAAAAGCTCAGATTTTTTGGAAAGTGTTGGAAATAGCCCATCAACTCTCACTGTATGTTGTAAATAATTATATATATATTTGATATCATATTTTGGGTATACTTTTCATTTGTTAACTTGAACAATACTTCTGTTATTATGGCTCTGATGATTCAGATGGTCTTCTACGGTCCGAGGCGGAGGACGATGAGGCGTTTGGGAATCGCTCGGGTTGGAGTTTGGATGAACTTCCTGCAGGCGTGGAGGAAAGGTTACCACGGCAACAAGAAGGGGGAGGGCTTTGTTTTAGGAGGCCTTTATGTGATTGGACCAGAGAATCAGGTGATTAATGAACAGAACATATAAAATGTTAACTTTTCTCTGCGAGCTGAAAGCGTCACGACCTCTGGTCAAGGTGATCGTGACCTGATGATGACTGAAACCTAAACTCTTAAATCTCTTATACTCATTCTTAATCACTAAAATTAAATATGTAAACGTTTTTTCTTGGAAAAAAATCTTCAAGCCTTGAAAATCTTGAATGTAACTCGACACCCTCGTCTCATTTAGTATGCGTGGTTCTATGAATATGCAAATGAGCCCCGCCTCCAATCACTCGCTCACTCAGAGATCCACTGGTTGATGGTTGACGATCACACGTTGATCTGATTGGTTACAAAGTCGTTTGTGACGTCAGAAACACCAGCGATTTCAAACTGTGTTTTTGAGGCTGTCTTTGATTCACTGCAGTTTTAAGAAGTAAATACTCAGCAATGCTGTCCACTCATGAACATACACATGGTGTGTGTTAAAGCATGTTAAAAACACCACTTAGACATATAAACAACATTAAAAGCTGGATTTTCACCACGTTCACCATATTATAGCTGTATCGTGTCCTAATGTGTTTGTGTTTTCAGGGAATTCTGCTGGAGCACCATGAGAAAGAGTTTGGAGATAAAGCCGATCTCTCTGCGGTCCTGAAGGCTGTCGGGAGGATCCAGAAAACAGAGAATTAGACACATATCAAACAATCTCTGATGACACATCTGTGAACGTTCAGAAATAACAAGAGATTACTCCTGAAAGCATGTATTCATAATGCAATTTAACTCTGTGAGTCTGTGTTGTCTGAGAGTGTCTATGTGACAGACTGATCCTAAACTCTAATGAGGGGACAGACTTGATGATTTACACATCAGACCAACACACAGACAAATATGATTTTCTTTTTCCTTTTTATTTTCTTTCTATGAAACAATTTGTTACGGTGTAGATCATAGTCTATATATGCTTATGAAATATACCAAATAAAACACTTTGAAAAATTTAGTAAAAGTATAAGTATTTTGAAAGTAATCTCTCAAATGATATAAAAATAAAAAAGCGTGCACATAAAACAAATCTACACACGACAAAAATGAGTTGAAAACGAACTACACAAAATGTCACGCCTCCCGGAGAAGATTGACAGTTGTGGGATCCAATAGAAACCTTGCAGCCTTTTCAGTGCGGCCAATCACAGAGCGGGTCACGGCAGAGTGCGGTTTAGCCGCAGGCGTCAGAAATTACGATGCTCGCCTCAGGATGGAAATAAGTACTTAAACAGGTAAAACATTTCATCTTTCGGGTAAAGTGTTAAAGAATGTCGATCAGAGAATTATTGTTGTTTTATAAAAGTAAGTTATATCATTCACCTGTGGCGTCTTTCACATACTGATTAACCTTAAAGCAACACGGAGCGTTTCATAGTGACGGACAGCCGTTATTCAGCATTGAAATGATCGGAGCTGCTTCTTATAGTCTGTAAGTGTTTGAACACATTAAAAACTCTCGGAATATCGACAAGTACTGGCATAAAAGTCGTTTATTTGCGTTAGTTTGTTGTCTGAGGTGAGGAATGACACCTGAGTCTCGTGAACGCGCTTGCGTGACCGCGGGATTATATGACACGAGCTGCGCGTCAACATCATCACGATCAGAGAAGCGCGTTCATGGATCTACCAAAAAGTGCCCGAATTATCAACATCAACGCCACATTATTAATTCATAAAAGTAACAGTGAATTGCTGAAGTTAGCTTGTTATTGACTAACAAAACACTAACAATACTATTGCAATACCACGTACTACTCTAAATGCTAATATCATTTTTATTTTGTTATTAAAGTGGTTTTTGGATACCATTACAGTGTACCAAAGTTCAACTGATTTTCACAAAGTTTTTGAAGCATATAAAACAGACTTTTGTGTCATTTTATGTCAAATACTTTAATCATTCATGTTAAAAGAAAAGTTTGCATATGTGTTTTTGTTGTTGAGGATCATATTTCATAATTCATACACAAACTTTTACTGCTCATATAGTCTGATATAGAGAGAATATGTAGGGAAAAACAGCTCAGTTTTATCCAGAGACTCAAAACTGAGCTTTGAGAGCTAATAAACCTTCCTCAACAGCCTGATGATCATATTTCATACTCAAGATTTGAACATAAAATGATGTTTGGATAATCAAGTAAAGCTGCTTCAGTCCAGTAAGTGTTCATCTTGAAATATGATTAATATTATCAAACATAATCGGTGCAGACTCATGAAGCTCAAGCTGAAGGAGGACGTTTGTGCAATTAAACTAAAATACTTAATAAAGTACTTGATAAAACAGTCTAAACTTTCGCTCAGAGACAGAAGCACTGGAGGAGATTGTTTATCAGCGAACGTTTGATCGTGTTCATGAAATATGCATGATACAGTATGCTTTATAGGGTTGATTAAAATAAAATCATGTATAAATTGGAACACTTAGACTATGACTTTTAATTAGACATCAACATCAAATACAGTAGAAGCTGTAAACAAAAATAAACAATATTTTCCTCTGGGACCAGCAGTGCTTCTGGTGAGTTTTGATGCATTAATACTGATGTATGTGTTTTATTAATACTGATGGATGTGTGTGTTCTGTAACGCAGGGAGCCGAGAGATCGCAGGAATCCTGGGACAAGTCGACCGTCAGGATGGAGGGTGAGACGGCTGAATAATAATTAATCAGTTGGAAGATTATTTATTTGATTAATTGATTAATCGGATAAAAAAGTCCAGAGCTGTCCTTCAAACAAATGTGCCAACTCAATGCTATGAAAACATAGTGAATATATCAATATCTATCCTATGTGCAAAAGAGCTATAAAGTACAGTTTAAATCATTACATTATAAATGAAGATAATAATAAAGAAAAAGAAGAATACAAACTAGGGCTGTTCTGCAGGAACACAGTAACCTGTCATTTCTATATCCTGTAAATATAAGGAACATCTTACTTTATATTCAATTACACACAGTTAGCCCTACAGTCACCACTCGAATTACAAATACGTAACGTTGACTTTTTAAACCTAAATTTAACGTCCATCACCAGATATTTCAGCAAAATGAATACTTTTGCGATGAATATTAATGGTCTTCCTCTGTTTGAGGAGCTCATTCAGCAAAGTCTAACTTTGCATTGATGCAAAATGGAAATACTTGTTTGAATTTGTAAGATTTATTAAGGATATAACTGAAAAATGAAAGTTTAGTTCTCATTAAACAGCACAGGAAGACATGTTACACATATTTAGTATATATATATAACTATATTTAGTATATTTAACTATATACATTTGCATGATTATACTTTTCAGAGGGCTGACATTTCTGTATTTAAAATCATTTTTTTTATTGATTTCATGTGAGATTTTGATTCTGAATGCCATAATCATTAAAATGATCATTTTTGCGAGATATTCTAATTTTTCGAGTTTCACACGTATCCCGCACCAGCTCTCTCTGTTTCCTCCACTATATGTAGTTGCATTTTGATTTCCATTGAAAAGCGTTATTCAGTGCTCTGTGTGTGTGCGTGTGTGTGTGTCCGCAGGCGAGATGCTGAGGTTGACGCTCGTCAGGAGGGATGATGATGGTCACCTGGGCTTCAGTGTGCGAGGAGGATCTGAACACGGACTCAGTGTGTTCATCAGTAAAGTGCAGAAGAACAGCGCTGCGGGTCAGACGCCACCAGCTCTCTGCATGTTGTGTTTTGGCTAATCAGGCACTGCGTTCGTATTATACAAATGTGCAGTTAAACGAGTAGTTCACTTTTGAAAAACTTTTGCTGATAATTTTCTCACCCCCGTGTCATCCAAGATGTCCATGTCTTTCTTTCCTCAGTTGAAAAGAAATGAAGGTTTTTGATGAAAACATTCCAGGATTTTCTCCATATAATGGACTTCAATGGGGTCCAAACGGTTCAAGGTCCAAAAGAGAGTTAATAACAGTTTCAGATGCAGCTTCAAATGTCTTTAAACGACACCAGACGATGAATAAGGGTCTTATCATGCGAAACGAGCGCTCATTTAAAAACTTATTCCAAAAATGTAACTTTTCTGAGGACAAATGCTAGCCTTGCTCAATTCTGTGAGGCACGTTTGTAACGTCACGTAACACGTAATTACGTTCAAAAGGTCACGGGCGACATAGGCGGAAGTACAGAATCAAAATCGTCCGACATCGTCGTTTTACCTTTTAATTCCTTTTTTTGTTAGTTTGCACGTTCAACCTATCCGTTCAACTTGTAAACACTGATTCTGTACTTCCGGCTGCGTCGCCCGTGACCTTTTGAACGTAATTACGTATTACGTGACGTTACAAACGCGCCTCACAGAATAGAGCAAGGCCAGAATTTGTCCTTAGAAAAGTTACATTTTTGGAATAAGTTTTGAAATAACCGCTCGTTTCGCATGATAAGACCCTTATTCATCGTCTGGTGTCGTTTAAAGACATTTGAAGCTGCATCTGAAACTCTCATTTGGACCTTGAACCGTTTGGTCCCCATTGAAGTCCATTATATGACGAAAAATCCTGGAATGTTTTCATCAAAAACCTTCAAAGAAAAGAAAGAAAGAAAGACATGGACATCTTGGATGACACGGGGGTGAGTAAATTATCAGCACAAGTTTTTTCAAAAGTGAACTACTCCTTTAAAAGGGGCGACATTGTAAAACTGATCCAACAACTGAATTGAGATGAATAATGACACTATTGTCTGATGTAGAGCTGCTTTCACATTTGTTTCATAATTGACGAATATTGCAGCTAGGGGTGGGTACGATAGGTTTTCTGTTACTACAGATAATGATATAGCAGAGGCATTAATGTGAAGAGAGGAAACAAGAAAGCTAAACTGGTACTGCAGTCGACCTTAAGAATAAGCACACTATATCTAGTTTTCTTCTGTATGGTTGAACTAAGTTTGAATGAAAGAATCCTGCATGAATATCTGTCAACACAAGTTGGTGTAAACTAGTGTTCAATGGCCAATCACCAGCACTGGATTTAAGCACATCATACATGCTGGATGCTTATTGGCTCACGACTGACGAGATTAACCCCTCAGGGTTTGAAATCTGATACTGAACGACAAGAGATTTTCAAACTCGATACACAGCCCTAATTGCAATATTTGTGTGTGTGTGTGTAGAGCTGGCGGGTCTGTGTGTGGGTGATAAGCTAGTGGAGGTGAACGGCGTGAGTCTGGAGAACATTAGCATGAGCAGCGCAGTGAAGGTGTTGTCGGGTCACCCTCGCCTCCGATTGGTCGTCCAGCGCGTGGGCCGCGTGCCGGGCGTTCGCTACACCAATGAGAAAACCACGTGGTGAGTGTCGGAATACACTGCGATATATTATATAATACATTTACATAAATGGGAAACTAGCGCTTATGTTTTTCAATATACTGCAATAAATGTATTGACCATGTAAAGCTATATTAATATGTATATATATATATAGGAAAATATATTTTATTTCACCAGCGGTTCTGTGTCCGTGTCTGTGACTCTCAGTGTGTGTTTGTGTGTGTTCAGGGTGGATTTGATCCACCGGCGGATGGTGGTGGAGGAATCGGGCGCTCGTGTGTCGGTGTACAGCTCAGATGGAGCGCTGTGTCGAACGGTTCACCTCAATCTCTCACACAGCCAGCCCGTACTGGGACTCAACATCCGCGGGGGACGAGAGTACGGCCTGGGCATCTACGTGTCCAAGTCAGTACACACACACACACCAAAGAGAGAATGCTGCATGCTGGGACTTTATATGCACTGCTGAATTATTGTGGCTTCATCATTCTATTTGAACTCTTGATTAATACTAACACTTTCTATTCTATTCTATATCTATAAAAGAATAAAAATGCATGTACTGCGTCAGATTACACTGGGAAGGGTCACAGCACTTGCATATTGTTAGTTTTACCGCTTCTATTGTTCTCATTTGCATAAAAGCGTCTGCTAAATGAATAGATGTTTGCAATTTTTCAGTTTTCTAGGGCCATCTGGTGGTCAAAAGGAGGAACATCACCAAACATTTTAATTTCTTTTAAATTTTATATACCATTTTTATTGCTTTTTTATCTTATTTTTTATTGGATTTTATAATTGTGTTGCATTTTTGAAGTGATTAAGTTGTTTGGATGGATTGGCACTTTAACTAATTAAAACAAATCAAATATAAATTCATCAGCTTCAGATAAAGTTTGTTTACAAATATTGATGTTGCCTTGACAAAGCCTTGTGTGAATGTTTAAATAACTAAAGCTTGAAGTTTGAAGGTTTTAACAAAAATCAGATTAAGAAAAAAAATTAAATGAAGTAAAAACAGACCAATAAAAACCACATTAAACAACATACTGACCACATTAAAGATAAGCCCAGGAAAACACATAAAAACTATTAGACCACAAACTGGATTCATATATAAAACATTTATTACAGTAAACTATGTATTGGAGTAATATTAGTAATATTAGTTGGCATGTGTTTCTTACTTGCTTTTGGGAAAAAACTAGCTCTGAATCAGTGTGAAAATGTTTTGTTCTCTTCTGTGTTTTGTGTGTTTGTGTGTTTGCAGGCTGGATCCTGGTGGTCTGGCGGAACAGGGCGGAGTCAAGATGGGGGATCAGATCCTGTCAGCCAATGGCGTGAGCTTTGAGAACATCAACCATTACACAGCCGTGGAGGTGCTGAAGAGTCGACCTCACGCCATACTGACTATTAAAGTGAGTCAAACTCACACACACATACCCTCTCTCACTCACATACTCGCATACACACTCACTCAAACTCACTAACACACACACATACCCTCTCTCACTTAGATATTAACACACTCACTCACACACACACTTACAGCAGATGGTTGACGAGCCTCTCTGGTTTCTGTGTGTCAGGTTGTGCATTATTCACTGTTCCTGGATCAGGTGTTCCTGCAAGCTCATACACACTTAATGTCCAACCAGAGGAAAGCTTGGGGAGGAAATGACTGCTTCCTGTTAACAGTTACTTCAGTGCAGACTTTGTCCAACACAAACTGGGGTTCGCGAAAAATTAGGAAAAGCTAATAATTCATTAAATCACAAAACGCAAATAAACCACAAATAATTAAAAAATAAAATGCATCCTAAAAATAACTGTTATATATTGAAATATGAATTAATTAAACTCTCTAAAAAAATATGATTTTTTAGACAGTGAACGTGAATGTGTTACATTATTTAAATATTAATTAAATCATACAAATTTTATTAAAACACAATTATTTTAAACACAGGAGATCATTTAAAAATAAAAACAGTTCAAACTAAATGCTTAAAAAAATTATATATATATACAAATTTTTTCATCGTTCACCTGAATGTCATGTAACTCTAATTGACATCAGAGAACCAGAATAGAATTGTGTTCTATCATAAATCATGAATATGTGAAATTAAAATGAATAAATAATGTTAAAATAAATAAAAAAAACTAAACTAAAAAAATTAACCATAAAAATGTTTCATTCAAATAAATAATTTTAAAATAAAGGCCTATCAAAATAATATATAAGATGTGTCATGTGACTGTGAATTTGTTGTTAAATTATTGAAATATTAGCTTAAAACCAGCATTTTACTTTTACAAAAAAGTTCATACGATGGTGATTTCATCACACTAGAGTATGATGAAGTGAAGTATTGAGGCTTTGAAACAGTATTAACGTTTATCATTTTCCCAATAGACTTCCATCGTACAAACTGGCAGACAAAATGATGACTGACAGCTTGTGTGTGCATGTGGGTTGTTGTTCACAGGAAGCGGGCAGATATCCAGCGTACAAAGAAATGGTGACAGAATTCAGCTGGATGAATAAATGTAAGAGAAAACATCAAGAAACAACAACAATAATGTGCTAATCCTTAAAGGGATAGTTCACTTTTAATTACACTAACCTTTGACCTCTCTCAGCTGGCAGTGGAACGGCGTGTTCGTCGTCACATGGGTCGAGGTCTCTCTCGTCGTCCTCCTCGCTGTCCTCTGGGACGCCCCTCGGCTCTTTGAGTGGCTTCTCCCAAACTACTCTGCCTGTCAGCTCGCCCTTAGGAGCCAAAATGTCCGCCGCCGAGGGCGAGTTTCCCCCAGACTCCACTGATCACGAGGGTGGTTCAGAGCAGCTGCGGACCGTGAGCCGAGGAGCCACAGAACTCCTGCAGGACTCGGTGATCCGGGGCGAAGGAGAAGAGGACGAGACAGAGACGGGAGCCAACAGAAATCTTCCGATTCGCAGAACACAAAGTCATGTGACTGTGTCAGGTAGGGTCATATTTTGTTATGTTTGTGAGGTCATCAAGTTATTATATTCTGCTGCTCCACTGTTTTGTTTCGTCATACACTAAAAATCGTACTGATCCAAATGTTTTGACTGGTAATGTGTTTAAAACAGGGTTTCCGCGGGGTCTTAAAAAGTCTGAAATTCTGAACTTTAAATTTAAGGCCTTAAAAAGTCCTAGATTTTCATCTGAGGTCTTAAATTTGATTTAGTCAGGTCTTAAAAAGATTTTACCCTCGTTCATTTGCCAAAACTCTGGCTGCAGAAAGTTATTACAAAGTAGCAAAAAAGTAAAGAGTCGTAGCCTACAAAGCGGAGCTCTAGTCCAGGGGTTCAAACACACAACTCGCGTACTAGCATTAGCTCGTGGTTTGATACGAGGTAGCTCGCCAAGAGGCCGTTCATACACCAGGTTTGCGGGCTCAAGCTCATTCAAATATAGGCTCGTCGCATCCACAGCGAGATGAAAAAATCTCACCATTTCAGATTCAGAATGCCGCAAACGAACCGAAGAACCAACCAATCAGCCCCTTCCGTAACAACACTAAAAGCTCAGTCATCATGAAGGATCGCGGTGCACCCAAACACTACCGCTGTCTTTCTCTTCTCCGTGAATAAATCTTGTAGCAGAGCTAACGTTACAGCAAGCGTTTCTCGGTGGCGGAAATCCATTGGCTACTAAAACGGCTTTGTCGTTATGGAGAGCGCAGTGCATGGTTGCTTAGCAACGACAGACGCAACAGGAAAATCGGCCCAAATTTTACTATTAATAATAAAAGATATGGGGATGTGAATGTCAGTAATTTATCAATTTTTTAACTCAATCTTTTTATAAAAGATTATTTAAAGGCTGAAATACGTGCGGTTTATCTGTTTATAAAACAAGACTTTATTTTAACTAGATTTAACCTGTTGCAAGACACTCCTTTAAAATCTGGCCATCATTTTTAATGGTATTTTAATGTTTATGTAAACAAAAAGTGCATATTCATGCTAATTTTATTTGCTGGGTTTAGACATGCATTTGGCAAATTGATTTCATAGTAATCATGAAATGAAATGTTCATGCCATTTCATCTCTGGGTATGATCAACTAAAATCAACTATAATTGTGTTTTTACAGTATAAAATGCAAAGTACAAATTTCACCTACACACACACACACACATATTATATAAAATAAGTTTTTTCAGAATATTTTCTTATATAAATTTTTGGTAATGCGTCGTGTAGGTCCTAAATTTCAATGTTTATGGTCTTAAAATGTCTTAAAAAGGTCTTAAATTTGACTTACTGAAACCTGCAGAAACCCTGTTAAAAGATGGACTGTTTGTGTCTCCAGAAGAGGAAAGGAAACGGAAGAGAAAGCAGGCGGAGCGAGGGGAAGAAAGCCGTTCGCTGCCGCGCTCCAGAACTTTATTCGGCCTTTTCCGAAAGCGAGACTACTCTAGATCACGTTCCAGATCTCCCTCCCGCTCAGAGAGCATTCTGGGTAATATTTTTTTAGAGGATCACATCGTGGTTACACTTTATTTTTAACCTGTTAACTGTCACCCCCCCTTTTTTGAATAGACATGAAAATGCACATTTCGAACTTAAATGGTTGTAATTCAAGAATGCTTTGGAATTTAGACATATGATTGGTCTTGTTTTAAAGAAGACATTTGGCAGATTTTTGTAGAAGTGAAATAAATTAAGAAAGTGAAACAGAAAAAAAGTTATAGAGGTTTGAGTTTATGGAAATGTACAATGCAAAAATATTAATTATTCATATTTTACATAAAATATATATTTTCAAAACCTGGGCTACTCTAAAATGGCAGAAAAATCAAAGCCAAAAATCTGAACAAGTTGTGTTTCAAATTTTAGGTTAATATCTCAAAAAATGAGCTTTCAGTAAGATTTTGTTTGAGCGCAGTACCAAACTTTTTCACTAGGGCACAATCAGACTCCATTACTGCCCATATAAGGGCGCCTGCATTTCCATTTGTGTTTTGAGTGATATGAACCATTATTTCCACAATTTTCATACAATTTCTGAAGTAGAGATCCTATTCAGAAGTAGCATGGGAAGTTTGGCAGATTTTGATATGAATTGAACCTCTAAGAAACACATACAAAGAACACGCATGTAAGTCATAGCTAGCTGCCACGTCACAAATGGTGAATTTATTATTTTTTTCTTGATATTTCAAACTTTTCAGACCTTTTTTTTCCAAAATAATTGAATGGATTCTATCTTTTGAACTTTTGGCATGAAAACAAACTGAGGTATCTACCATTTTTTTATGATTTTTCATGTTTACTGCTATTTTAAAATAAAGGTCTGAACACGCCTTATGAGTATGAAAATATTCTTGTTTTACATTGATAAATTATGGCTCCTCTGTAATATATTTTGAAAATCAGTCACCAAATATGGAAACTAGAGATTGTAAGCTTTCAAATGATATATAGTTTGTCAATATTATTTAAGGTATTTACTAAGATATTATTGTTTTAAAAATATAGTGGCAAACGTCCCACCTGTGGGACGGTGACAGTTAAGTGGTTAAGGTTTATTGTAAACATACTTTAGTTTTTAATGCACACAGACGAACGCATAAGCAATAGAAATGTGGATATAGTTATTATATTATCCTTTATAAAATAAAATGTTTGATTTAAACCTGAAGTCCTGAGTGTTTCCACAGGCACGTATAACGGGGATTTATCTGACGCTCTGAATCACGTACGAGAAATTGCTGTGCGGTTGCTGGAGGATGAAGATGTGGATGTGCTCATGGAGATCTGTCACAGGGTAAGAGAGATTCAGCATCTCACACCATGCATGAGTTTCTTCATCCGGAGACTGAACTCGTGTTTACACCTGACAGTATTTGACTGAGCGAGGGCTGCAGACGCTGGTTCACCCGCTCCTGGCCATCCTGAACACGCCAGAGAAGCTGCTGATGCTCAGAGAGATCAGGTGACATCCAGAGATCACGTGCAATCAGTGCTGGGCTTTACGGCCAAAATGTATTTCATTGTATGTGTCTAAATTATACCGGTTTCACAGTTTAAAATTAGAATATGGTGCAAAAAGTTCATTTATTTCAGTAATTCAACTTAAAAGTTGAAACTAATATATTATATTGCCTCATTACATGCAAAGTGAGATATTTCAAGCCTTTATTACAATTGCGATGATTGTGACTTCATTAATAATTGCTGATATTTCTATAGAGAGGTGACTGTAGTTTGGTGTCTCTCATCTCCCAGGACTCTCGTGTCGTCCAGTGATCTTCCGCTCTTCAACATCACGGTGTCTCCATTCGAAGAGCAAGCTTATGATATTCTGAAGAGTTGCTCACGTAAATCCATCAGAGTCTTTACATTTTAATGCTCAATGGTTGACAGTTGCTTACAGATTAGTCTTGTGTGTTTACTTTAGGCAGGAGTTCTCCTCAGACAGGCCACGCCCCCAGACGCCACCTCATCACACCTGCACCAGGTGACCATCGTTTTTCCGATTATATCCATCAATAATTCCATATCCTGTACCAATACACCTTTATAACTTTGAAGTTGAAACATGACCGACCTTCAACTTCGGAATATGTCAGTTGCTGATATGATGATATTATCAATGACACAATATCGAGCTATATTGTGTTTATTAGTGTTGCCTAGAACATATATTGTTCCATTTAGAGATTTATATGTCTGTCAGTTTAGAGATTTAAGTTTTGATAAGTTCAATATTTTAATTAAAAAAAAAAAAGTGGGTGGGTGGGGCGAGGTGGGATGAGGTAGAGCTTTTGTGTGAGTGAATGTACAGTACATGTGTTGTATTACTTTTGTTTTGTCTCGAGGACCCCCTCGAAAACGAGATGTCTCATCTCAAGGGGTTATCCTCAACAACAACAACAATAAATATATATATATATTTAAATGTCTGTCGGTTTTGTTCTATTTGGATATTTAAGTTTTGATAAGTTAAATATTTTAAATTATATATTTAAATGTCTGTCGGTTTTGTTCCATTTAGAGATTTAAGTTTTGATAAGTTAAATATTTTAAGTTCGATATTTAAATGTCTGTCGGTTTTGTTCTATTTAGAGATTTAAGTTTTGATAAGTTAAATATTTTAAATTATATATTTAAATGTCTGTCGGTTTTGTTCTATTTGGATATTTAAGTTTTGATAAGTTAAATATTTTAAATTATATATTTAAATGTCTGTCGGTTTTGTTCCATTTAGAGATTTAAGTTTTGATAAGTTAAATATTTTAAGTTCGATATTTAAATGTCTATCGGTTTTGTTCTATTTAGAGATTTAAGTTTTGATAAGTTAAATATTTTAAGTTCGATATTTAAATGTCTGTCGGTTTTGTTCTATTTGGATATTTAAGTTTTGATAAGTTGAATATTTTAAATTATATATTTAAATGTCTGTCGGTTTTGTTCCATTTAGAGATTTAAGTTTTGATAAGTTAAATATTTTAAGTTCGATATTTAAATGTCTGTCGGTTTTGTTATATTTAGAGATTTAAGTTTTGATAAGTTAAATATTTTAAGTTCGATATTTAAATGTCTGTCGGTTTTGTTCTATTTGGATATTTAAGTTTTGATAAGTTGAATATTTTAAATTATATATTTAAATGTCTGTCGGTTTTGTTCCATTTAGAGATTTAAGTTTTGATAAGTTAAATATTTTAAATTATATATTTAAATGTCTGTCGGTTTTGTTCCATTTAGAGATTATAATTAAATATTTAAAAATATTTAAAATAAAATTATATATTTAAATTATATATTTACAGTGGTCGGTTTTGTTGTAAACAAGAGAAGACTATTGTAAGAAAGCATCAATTAAGTTGTCTTGATTTAAAAAAAATAGCCATTTGTCAAATCGCCTGATTCGAGTTTAACATTTTCCAAATTTGTTGAGCAGTTGTTTAGACAATGAGCACGTTTTCATACACGCCAAAAGGCTGATAGCCCCCAACAATCGGCTTTCTGAATTACTCTATTATCATGCAAACCAAAAGAATTTACAAGAATTTATTGAATAAATCAGGTTATTATTCACATTAATGTTCGTGAGTTCTTTGAAAGTTACAATGGTTCATGTGTTGGTAATTGCGAACCGGTTCTTACTCGTGGTTCTGTTGTCTTGTTATTATTCCAAATATTAAATGGAAAGCGTTTGTCTCTCTGCCTCAGATGTGCGTGGTGGATTTGAGCTGCACGCATCAGAAGACGTGGAGAAACACAATCAGCTTCTGGAAGGTCTCGAGCAGCTCCGTCTGTCCGGTTATCAAGACCAGAACCAGTTACTGGACGTTCCTGTGGACGCTTTCAGTCATTCAGACACATTATCCTCCTCTGGGACGTCAGCGCTCCTTCCCAACTGGCTCCTGGCGGAGAACAAGCGCTCAGACTCTTCCCAGACATCGGGTCATTCGCACAGCGGAGGAGCTCCTGTCAGGAACGGACATTCGGAGAGTACGGATGTGTTGTTTACTGTAGTGGACTTGCCTCGCCACAAGAGGCCGCTGCTCTCACAGGTCTTCGGTTCCCTCAAGAAGTGCCACAGATCAACAGTGACACCCGCAGGACAGTCTGTGCAACAGCGGCTGAACGAGGAGCGGACAAATGATGTCACCGTTGAGCCAGAGTTTGAGCTCTCTACAGTCCACATCAGCAAAACCAAGCAGTCACTGGGTATTCAGCCTCTTTCTCAACGCAACTCTGTTATTATTTTTTATCCGTGCACATCATTATTGTTTTAATAATATGGATTCAGAATCTCTTCTCTGATGACGAGGGCGGGGCTTTAACCTGTCACTCACATGAGATCAGCCAATAGCATACCACAACCATCCAATCAATTCCCCACAGACACAATCAAGCCCCGCCCAGAAGTGTTTTCACTCGTATGTACGACACAATAGGGAAGAAAAGACCCACACAACTTCCCTTTCAGGCTGACTTAAAGGAGTAGTTCACTTTAAAAAAAAACTTTTGCTGATGATTTACTCGCCCCCGTGTCATCCAAGATGTCCATGTCTTTCTTTCTTCAGTCGAAAAGAAATGAAGGTTTTTGATGAAAACATTCCAGGATTTTCTCCATATAATGGACTTCAATGGGGTCCAAACGGTTCAAGGTCCAAAAGACAGTTTCAGTGCAAACTGTTCAAAGGGCTTTAAACGACACCAGACGATGAATAAGGGTCTTATCAAGTGAAACGATGTCTCATTTAAAAAAAACAAAACAAAGTTTAAGTTTTATAAGCTCAAATGGTCGCCTTGCTCTGTTTTGTGATGCGCGTTTGTGACTCTCTTGTTTCAAACTCTTTCCTATTCGAATTGACTTGGAATCTTTTTCCGAGTCAATCCGTTCGTTGAATGAACCAAATGACACGAAAAAAGATTCATTCATTTTGATGAACAGGAGAGTCACAAACGCTCATCACAGAACAGAGCAAGGCGACCATTTGAGCTTATAAAACTTAAACTTTGTTTTGTTTTTTTTAAATGAGACATCGTTTCACTTGATAAGACCCTTATTCATCGTCTGGGGTCGTTTAAAGCTCTTTGAAGCTTCACTGAAACTGTCTTTTGGACCTTGAACCGTTTGGACCCCATTGAAGTCCATTATATTGAGAAAATCCTGGAATGTTTTCATCAGAAACCTTCATTTCTTTTCAACTGAAGGAAGAAAGACATGGACATCTTGGATGACACTAGGGGTGAGTAAATTATAAGCAAAAGTTTTTTTAAAAGTGATCCACTCCTTCAATGTAGGTCATATGAGGAATCAGCTTCTCCTTGATCTGTTGTGATGAGAGTTTATTGTGCAATGCAAACATGCATTTAATTATTAAATTTGTACATAAACGCCTTAAAACCACAGCAGCAAAACTAAAAAACTTTTGTTTCCAAACATTTGTTTTCTAAACGCATGTTACTGATCTTGTGAAGGATTCAATCATGCATGCTTCATTTATTAAAATTTGACCTAGTTATTTTAGTTACATCTACGAATCGAATTAACAACCGATGGATGTACGACGCACTTGCTTCACTCGGATGTTCAGTACGTCAGAATGTGGAAGACAAGACGTGTCGCTGCTGTACACTCATTTCATCCTGATTTAATAGTGTGTAGTCTAATGTTTCTTTCCTCGGTGTGTAATGTATGATGTAAATGAAGTGCAGGTAATTATATCTGATGTTTGTGTGTGATCAGGGATCAGTATATCCGGAGGATCCGAGTCCAGGGTGCAGCCGATGGTGAAGATCGAGAGGATTTTCCCAGGAGGAGCTGCATCTACCAGTGATGCTCTGCGGGTAACAGACGAATCCCTGATGATCAGTATTAGCGTGTGTGATTTAGCTAAAGCTGAATAGCTCACGGGCCCGTTGTGTGTGTGTGTTTCAGGCCGGCTTTGAGCTGGTGTCGGTGGACGGTGTGTGTCTGCAGGCCGTGACCCATCAGGACGCCGTGGAGATCATACGGCAGGCCTTCAGCAACAAGAGCATCGACCCAATGGAGCTCGTGGTCAAAGTTCCCAGAGATCCCAGAGTCTCGTGACACGCTGCCTTACGGTATGAATTTCACAACACTCGACCATAGACTGTAAAAACAGACCAAAGCTGAAAATGTGAACAAGGCGGATTAGCTGAGGTGACGTGAGCAGACAAACGGCTATTAGTGACATCAGCAGCAATCCACCTGTCACTCAAGTGGCCACGCCCTTAATTATCCAGAACTTTAAGGCTCAATATAATTAAAATGGATGAGTTATAAAAAAAAAATCATTAGCGATATTCTGATCAGTGAATTTTGTGATCCGTTGCACCACTAAATTAATAGATCCTGGTTTAATTGCTCTGGTGACCAGTGTTTTGATGAACATAAAAATCGAATAAAACACGAGTAACGTTGATTAATTGCAGGTGTTTAATTACAAACAGCTCATAGGAACATTAAATATACAGCACAAAAAATATACAATGCATTGGCTTCATACAAATACTCTTAATTAAAAAAAATGGCAATACCACCACAATCACCCACAAGTAACAGAGCGGTTAAACGCACGCCAGCAATGCTTTGGTCTATTCACAGTGGCTACGCTTCTACATGTGTTCACAATCAGGTTATTCAACATTATGTGACCGAGTCTAAAGTGTGCAGTAATGCTTTTATTTTGGTACGAATATAACAGTCAGTTGCTTTAATGGACACAGAGATCATATTCCTCACTTTAGTATTGAATATCGCCACGTTCAGCTCATGTCAGAATTACCAAATACTTCATAAATACATTCAACTTGAAGAATGAAAGATATTTTGGTTTGAACATGTCACAAAAGTCAAGTGAGGGCAGCTCGAGCTTCCAAACTTTATGATTATGATTTGAGCAGCTTTTACTAATCAGATGCTCAATAACGGTAATTCTGGCATGATTGTGCTTTAGGAATCGAGACACTGAGCAGACGTCTATTTTCTTATGTTAATGAAGGGAAAGCCACGAGTTGTGCATTTTGGTGTCTCGCATGAACACTGGATGTTAACGTCAAGATAAGAAATTACGCGTTTAAATGACAATGGAAATGCATTTACCGGATAAACTCCTGGATGCGCCACAGCAAAGTCACGTGACCTTTTCTTTAACAGAGGATGTGATTGGATAACTGGACTAACCAGCGGACCAATCGCATCGCAGCATCTCAAACGAGAGCCATAATGACATAATGAAACTATTGCATTCCCAAACATCAGTAGTTTGTTATTGTGTGTCATCTCTGAGACGCAGGTATATTTATTATGGAGGCTTTCCAAATTAACATTTTATTACTGATTCTTTGCACCACCTTCACCAAAAGGTGAAGATTTGTTTATCTTGATGGAAATGGGGCAAATGTTATTATGCAATACTTTACGGTTGTGAAATGATTCATCGCATCAAAATAAAAGTCTGGTTTACATAATATATGTGTGTGTGCTGTATATAATATAAATACACACACATCAAGTATACGTATATTTAAGAAATGTGATATTTATGTCAAATATTAATGTTTATATATTATAGAAATATATATACAGTGTACAAACAAATATTTCTTAAATATATTCATGCATGTGTGCTTTTATACACAGCACACACACACATATATTATGTAAGCCAGTATTTATTTTGGATGCGATTGATCGTTTCACAGCCCTGCTACGATACTTACGCACAACTTTGGTTGGAAACGGCTAATGACACAAAAGTGCACTTCTGTGAGTTTACAAACAGACTGTGTTCCACATGTGCCTGAAAATAATTGACACAGAGTCCATTAAATGTATTTTTAGGCCACATAAATAATGTAACAAACTTACGAACAGTTTTTTGCATTTTATGCAGAGCACATTTCTGAAATGAGTGCGGCGGTAGACGATCACTAGGCCGGGACAGTGGATCGATTCATCGCGATTCGTGGATCGGTTCCAATATTTTCCGAATACATTGCCATTCTCTCTCGAATTGATTCTGAGCTTAGTGTTTAACAGCAGATGGCGCTCTAGGCTAGTGTTTAACAGCAGATGGCGCTCTAGGCTAGTGTTTAACAGCAGATGGCGCTCTAGGCTAGTGTTTAACAGCAGATGGCGCTCTAGGCTAGTGTTTAACAGCAGATGGCGCTCTAGGCTAGTGTTTAACAGCAGATGGCGCTCTAGGCTAGTGTTTAACAGCAGATGGCGCTTTAGGCTAGTTTTTAACAGCAGATGGCGCTCTAGGCTAGTTTTTAACTAGCTTTGGAAGACCATCCGCTGTTAAAAAATAAGCTCAGAATCGATTCGAGAGAGAATCGCGATGCATTCGTAAAATCTCCAAACCGATCCAGAATCATTTCTCGATTTATAATCCCAGTGTAACGATTACCTAGCTTTACCGTGATAGCTTCCCGCTACGCCTTCCTCAAAACAAAGATGATTTCAGATCTCGGTCGCAGCGATGTCGTCGAACGTGACTTCGTTTCCGCTGCTCTCGTCGTCCTGTTCTCTCGACTCGAGCTCGAGTTTCAGTTCACGTAGCGATCGCTCCAGATCACGGTTTCTCTTGTACATCTGCACGTAGTTCTGCTGCAACTCCTTCTGGTATCGAATCACTTTATCTTTCTCCTCTTCCCAGCTCTTCCTCTCGCTCTCGAACGCTACGTCCCGATCGGCCGCATGCTTGCGTTCGTACGCGAGCTCGGCCTTGAGTCGCTCGATCTGATGCTTGGAGGCTTTCAGATCTTCTTTTTCGTGCGACGTCGACTCCTCCAGACGGCTCATCTTCTCTCTGAGCAGCTCGTTCTCGCTCTTGCGGCGCTGCAGCTCGTTCTCGCACACCTCAAGCTCCAGGGTTCGTGTGTGTGAGGTGGTGTGTGCCTCCTGAAGCTGACTCTGGCACGTCTTCAGCTCCACACACACGTCTCTCAGTTGGCCGCGCACCGACACCAGTTCACCGACTCGCAGAGCCAGGTCCGCCTGAAGGTCTTTCAGCTGCTGCTTCAGCAACGAGATCTCACCGGACTTCTGGCACACCTGAGCGATAAAGCCACAAATCACTTAAAACGTGGATGCAAACATCTTAAACCTGTTCCATGTACATTTTTTCTCTCTACTAAAGAATAAAAATATCATATATTTGCATATATTGAGGAAACACGCCGAGTTCACACACTCGTTTCTCTGAGAAACACTTCTACGGCCGGTTATTTTACTGTGAAATGTGTGTTTCCAGGCTGGAATGTGTGTGTTTTGACGATGCTACACGTGATTCATTGTCCATTGCGCTCGTTCCTGTCGCGCGCGTCAAACTGGCGACCCGCGTGAGCGTCGAGTCTGTGATATGTTGAACTGGACCGCAGTGCCGATCTCCACCACTAGCTGTCATTCTCACACACTGCACCTTTAACTATCGTTTCAAGAGGCTTTAAAGCATTAGTTCCATTCAGAATGACAAATTTCCTGATAATTTACTCTCCCCCACTAAAACGCCTCAAGGTAAAACAACAACATCCGACATCGTTGTTTATTTTTAATTTATTTTTTGGTAAATGCCGTTTGACTCAGTCTTTGCACTTTTGCATTGTAAACACTGGGTCTGTTCTTACGCCTACGTCACGCTTGACCTTTTAACCTGATTACGCAAGACAGCTCGTGCAAGACCAGAATTTGTGGTTTTAAAATGGGAATGGTCAATTTTGATTTCATGGGGACTTTAATGAAGTTAAAAATGAGCCTTTTAAAGTTTAACACCCCCCTAAACTCATCTTTGATCACCAAAATTGCATATTCCTTTAAAAAAAATGTCTTCATGCCTTAAAATATCTTGAATGTAACTCGACACCCTTGGTTCTATGAATATACAAATGAGCCCCGCCTCCACACACTCACTCAGAGATCCACTGGTTGACGATCACACGTTGATCTGATTGGTTACAAGGTCGTTTGTGACGTCAGAAACACCAGCGATTTCAAACGTGTGTCTTTGGTTCACTGAACCAGCTGAGTAACGCAAATCTTGCTTTTTTCTTAAGAATAGTCTCACAATCACAGTCCCTGTCCGATACTTCCTACAGCGCTGTGACCGACTCCTCCTCACCTCCCACTTGCTCTCCTCGAGTCTGGGTCCGAGGTGTGTGTGCTCCCGCTCGTAGGAGTCGCACTGCTCCTCGAGTCTCTGGCGCTCCTGCAGGATCTGCGCCATCTCCTCGTTCTGCTTCTTCTTCTCCTGCTGGAGTGTAAACACCTGGAGCTGCAGGAGCTGATGCTCACGCTGAGCTTTATGGGACGCTTTCTGCATCTTAGCGGCGCACGTCTGTCTGAACTCCTCTATCTCCAGCTCAGTGCGCTTCTGCCTCTCCTCGTACACCTAAACACACACACATATAATTTGTTAGAAGAAATGGTTCTATTTAGAACCAAAAATGGTTCCATCCCCCGCTTCATATATGGAACTCCAAAATGGTTCTATATAGAACCATTTTTTTTGGTAAAAGGTTCTATTGGCCAAGTATGGAACCCCAGGGTTCTATATAGAACCCAGAGGAACCCTTTTTTTAAGTGTATAGAACCTTTTAGGGGTTCCAAATACGTAGCGCTGATAGAACCTTCTAAGGTTCTATATAGAACCTTTTCTTCTAAGAGTGTAGTCTTCAGTTTGAGATCGGATCAGGGTTTGAAATTATCAACTGGTGGGAAACGCTGTCAATCACGAGCGGTTTCTCATTATGTTTACTCCCTTTGCTGGGGAAGTTTGTGTGTAAGTCAAGTCTGTGCAGATTTAGTGCAAACACTCGTGAGTCATCGTGATACGTGACCCTGGAGCACGGGTCGCACGTGTGTATCTGTGGCACTAGCCAACAATACATAAAATGGGTCAAAATTATCAATTTTTCTTTTATGACAAAAATCATTAGGATTCAGCGTTCACACACACCTGACAGATGGCGGATTCGTTCTCATCCAGGTTTTCCCGGAGTCGCTGTAGCTCCTCATCTCTCTCCCTCAGCTTCTCCTCCAGATCCCTCATGATGGTCTCGTAGACCTCGACGGGTGGAGGCGAAGGCCTTCCCGATCCCATATCCGACGGCATCATCTGTCCTCGGCCTCCCAGAGACCCCGAGCTCTTGCTGGACGACGAGCGCCCGCTGTCGGAGTTCGAGTGTGCGTGGGGTTTGCTCGCCTCGCTCTGGTTATACGCCGGGAGGTTCGCTAACGAGTCGCGAGCCGCTTCCGTCATGGTGAAAGACTGGCTGAACAAACCGTTGCGAGCGCCGCTGTACGAGCTGCGCCGCTCCGTCGTCCTGCCGATGTCCTCGTCTTCCGGAGAAAACCTGCTGAGGTTTCCTTGGCTTCCCGAGAGACCGGCGCCGGGTCGCGGAGACAGGAACTGCGCGGCGTTACGGCTCCTGGGAATGACGGGTTTGAAGGCAGTGGGTCTGATTATGGCCTGCTGAGCATTCTGGGAGAAAACAGAGTCAGAAATGACGAGTAACGGGAGCATTAGCATGTAGACTTTCAGTTTCAGTTACAGATTTAAACGTGAAAAACACTTTTTATTTAGTGACAGAAATGCAATATTATCTACATAAGTGGTGGTGTTGAGTGGTGTATAAAGACCTAACATAATGAACCGTTATGTGTTTATTAGCTTAGAATGAGGCGTTTCTCTCTACACACACACACATTTTTCTACGGAGGCCCTGAACGGACAAACTCGTTTCGTCACTATGTTGTTGTTCATGCAAAGATGCTAGCTAAAGTCAGCGAATAAAACACTGACTCAAAGATGGACAAGTCACAATAATATTTGCTGAGTAATTAAACGAACCTAATTTGCTTTAAAAAAGCCTCATTGCTTAAGGCTACTCTCTGCTGTCTCAGATGACGATGACATCACTTCCTGTCGGCCTTTCTGCATTGCACTTCTGTTGGGTGCAATTCACAACCTCACCACTAGATGCCGCTAGAAATCACACACTGCACCTTTAAATAATTTTTTTTTTTTAAAAACTCCAAATTTAACTTTGCAGTCATCAAGTGCTCACTTAATGATTATTAAAAAAAATCAATTGTATTAAATATGGATAAATTAAATGTAATCAAATTTCTAATATTGGGTGATATGATGCAATAAAAGAAAACGCTTTTTAAAAAAAATACACTAACTTAACCTTTAATTTTCAACTATTAACTTAATTTTTAAATTAAATTAAATATTAATAAATGAATCGTAATAAAATTTAGTTGGCTGATATGATGCAGATTTAATTTTTAAAAAATAAATATTTATTTATTTAATTATTTAGCCAACTACTCTGTAGTCATCAAGCGCTAACTTAATAAATATGAAAAATTCAATTGAATAAAATATTGATAAATTAAATGTAATCAAATTCTAATATTGGTTGACATGATGCAGTTTAATTTTTTAAATAAACGCTTTTTATTTTTGGGCTTTATCATGGTACCGATAGGAGAGTATAGAGGGGAACGTGACGTTTTTATTAACCCCTAAACCTCTCCCTTTCTTTTTCTTTTTTTCCATGTGAAAATTCTGATATTTAATGAAAAATTACAAAAAAATGTGTTTGCAAAAAAAAAACAAAAACGATACGAATCCTTCAAAATAAGACTAGAAACACGCAATAAGAAATATTTACAAAAATTCTTTGACTGAACTACCCACCCGTTCCAACTGTCCCGACACAGGAACCAGTTTCGGAGGCCCGTCCGCACCAGCCATTCCCACATCCAAACGGTTCTCATTCCAGTCCCGTATCAAGTCCTCATGGGAGTACGAGCGATTCCCGAAGCCCTTCGCCCTGCAGGCGATTCCTCTCCTCTTGCTGGACGGGGTCCGACTGCCGGCCTGTGACGCGTCGGATAACAGGCGTCCCGATCCCGGCGTTCCCTTGCGGAAGTTGGTACTGACCTCTATATTGTCCCGGTCGGGATAAGTGACGTGATTGGGCTTCATGGTGCTGACGGCTCCCATCGCTCCCATCAGGCCTGGTCCTGTGTGGTCAGTGGACACGGGAAGAGACTGGATCAGCGCCATGGCTGACGACCCGGGAGCTCAGAAAACCTGCAGACACACCAAACAACATGTTCAGATATCAACAGACATCATTTTCACATGGGATTAATCTAGTTTGATCTGCCTTAACAGTTTCTAATCACTAAAGCTGATTAAACCACTCCTACCGTTCATAACATCAACGTTCCCGTTTGCTTAGGAGAAACGCTGTTTAATTTCTGTGCTTCAGAACGGCTCAATGAATGACTTTTCAAACTGGTTAAACGTGTTTTAAAGGAGCTAGTCTGGCCATCCCAAACTGGGGTCATGAGTCGAGTCTGACCGTGTCGGGCCGTTCAAACCGATTATAATTCCTTTCATGGAGCAGAAATTTCATATTCAACCCGTTAAATTTTATAAGTTGGTATTTCCTCCTTAAAACTGCAGTGAATCAAAGACAGTCTCAAAAACACGCTTTGAAATCGCTGGTGTTTCTGACGTCACAAACCACCTTGTAACCAATCAGATCAACGTGTGATCGTTGAGTGAGTGGAGGCGGGGCTCATTTGCATATTCATAGAACCGCACATACTAAATGAGGCAAGGGTGTCGAGTTACATTCAAGATTTTTTTTTCAAGGAAAATGTTTCAATATATAATTTTGGTGCGCAAAGATGAGTTATAAGGGATACAATTATTTGATTTTTTTATTATAATGTAAATTATTGTGAATCATTCGTCATAAAAATAGAAACATGACTAAATTACAGCGATCTCCTACATTTAAAAAGTGTCTCAACAACATGCTTCCACAAGCATTAAAAAACGAATTAATTCTTCCACTTATGGTAAGCGCGGTAATTTTCCAGTCCCTTCGCCGTCTCTGTTCCTCAGTGGTGGAATCAGATTTAAACAGCTCAACTAACCACAACCATAAACAAACACTCGCTATAATCGAGTCTGGTGCACTGTGAATAATTGCATGTGTTCCTGATTTGTAAGTGACTTTGAATAAATGTAAATCTGAAGCACTGACTGCAAACCATGAACTGGGTCAGTCGTCGTGCATCACACGCTTTATCACAGATACACATCTCGTCCTAAAACACACGGCGCGGATTACAACATTATGGAGTCGTATTCACTCTGAAACTGCAGAAAACACAGTGACTTGAGTGTAAAGCACTCCTACTTTCCTCTGACAAATCTGACATTTTCTCCAAGACAACAATGAGACTAAATGGAGAACAAAGAGGTTATTGCTTGAAGTCACATGCGCTTGCATTTGCCTTTTCCACACTGAAGTTCATCACAATACAGAAGTACAGCAAGCTGTGAATGTTGTTGACCTGTTTTGTGATGTATACCTAGAGATGAACCTGTTTCATCATTGCTCTGAGCTTCTCCACATTAGTTTAATAGCTCTAAACACTCCGGTTCACTCAGAACTGTGTTTTTACGGTTAAAAAAAGTCAGTCGAGGGAAAAAAAAACAAGGTCTCGAGACGAAAGTTGGACGTATTTTAACATTTCTATAACGCTGCGTCACCAGAACGTTATTTCTCCTGAGGAATATTAGGAGAAACATCTCGAGAGAAGGCGATACTTTACTTTACTTAAACATTGAGTCTCTTTAGCGAGAGAATGATTGGACGAAGGTTGCATCAAACAGACACAGTTCACACACACACACACACACACGTTTCTTCTTAAATCACATACCTGATGTTAAATCCTGCATGTCGCTCGGTTCTGTGACACTGATACTGATGTGTGTGTCCATCAGTCCGCTTCACTTTCTCTCTAGCTTCAGTCAGTGTGTGTGTGTGTGTGTGTGTGTGTGTGTGTGTGTCCGAGGGAAACTCATTTCTCCGCTGCACGTGTGTAATGAAGCTCTCTCTCTCCTTCTCTGTCCTTCAGTGTCTTGACTCTTTTCTTGGTTACATCATGTACTCGTGTGTGTGTGTGTGTGTGTGTGTGTCATGTTGGGAAAAGTTACTTTGAAAAGTAATGCATTACAATATTGCATTACTCCCTAAAAAAGTAACTAATTGTGTTGCTTAGTTACTTTTGCGTTTTTTTTTAATCAAAAAAGTTTTATTTTTGGGCAAATGTAAAACCCTTTCAAAACAAAATTGAAATAATAACGCTGAAGGAAATGCAAATTGACGTGTAGAAATTTTAACACTTCGCCAATAAAACGAAATATCTAAAGTCATTTTTGCTTATGGTTTAACTGAATTATCGAAGATCAGCAGCAAGTGCATTGGTCAATAAAGTGAGATTAAATGCAAAGAAATATTTGTTTTATTTAACATATTTAATTATTTGAGGTTTACGTATTGTGCTGATTTTACATTTCAATGATTTTATTCATTTTGAAGAATACTGGATCTTTTTTGTGCAAGAGAGATTAGTAAATGCACGCTCGCATTTAGTCTAGAACGACAATATGTCATGTTCATGTTCACACACACACAACGTCTCTGCATTTATTTTTCTCAACATGAGCATAGGAGGGCTGTCAGTCAATAAATTGTGTTACTTATTTGAAAAAGTATCTTAGTATTTTACTGTAAATTTAAAAGTAATGCATTACTGTACTAGTTACTTGAAAAAAGTAATCAGATTACATAACTCAGGTTACATGTGACACACAACTCTGATTGTGGGAATTATTCCATGATTAAGTAATACTGACAACGCTAGTCCGTACAGAATGAGACAAAACCAAGCATTAAAGAAAGTCAAGATGTGTTCAAGAAGAAAGTCATTTTTTGTCTCTTTGAAGAAGCAGGATTATTCTCATGTAGTGATGCACGATATATCGGCCAACATATCGGTATCGGCCGATATATGTTCATTTTGAATGTTATCGTTATCGGCCTGGTAAGAAAATGTGGCGGATATATTAAAGCCGATAAATAATGTATTATTCCCTTCAGCTGAGACACTTGTTGAGAACTGTTTATGTTTTTGAATTTCTTGAAATATGATTGAAATCTCTTCAAAAAATGAAAATCTGGTTCGGGACAACATGTGCAACGCAAATCTGTCATATCGGCTGAGAACATCATTATAATTGTGCGCTTGAGACATGGATTTAATTGTGAGACTTTTGTTTTTGTAATCAGGCTTTCAAAATTAGATAAAAAATTTGGATTTAAGTTTATCAGCCGATATATCGGTTATCGGCTTTCAAATATAAAGAATTATCGGTATCGGCCAAAATTTTCATATCGGTGCATCCCTATTCTCATGGTTTCTCGTCCTGGAAATGAATCAAATCCTAAAATACCATAGTAGGCATTTTTATAATGAAGCTATATTTGTCAAAATATAAAACATTTCATATGGTAGAAATTGTAAATAAAAATTCTTTTAAAGATGTTTAAGTGTGAAAACGTCTCTCTAGCCTGTTTTAAAAGACACTTAATATTCAGTAATATTGTAGATTTGACTGCACGGACTCCTTCAGGCGCTGTCTACACCACACTGCGTTCATCTGAACACCTTTTAAGCGTTTTGGCTGTTCATTTACACACACAAAAACGTGTTTCGGGTGCATGAACATCATTACGTCTTCAGTCTACAGTGTTTAATCTAATGGCCTGACAGCAGAATAACAGCGTTTTTATTCGTTTTTGCGGATCCGTGTGCATGGGGATCGTTTTGGAAACGTCTCAGTTTTAAGCGTATCGTTGCGGTGTTAACGTACCCTCAGATGAGAATGAATTGAGCTGAATAATGACACTATTGTCTCCGTTAAGCCGTTTAATTGTTTCATTTTGCAACATTTAATTGTTATTTTCCTATTTTATTTCTGTGAACCTGCTTTGAAACTATCTGTACTGTAGCTGACTAACGATGCAACTAAACACACACAAGTGCAACAAGGCTTCATTAGCATTAAAACTACAAACGTGTGTTTCTGAGCGCCTCCAGATGTGCATTTACTCCAGGATGTAATGTGAACAGTTCATAGAAGAGCTCATTTTGCATCTTTATGTGATGTAAACACACATCAGGTGATCCCAAAACCAGCCAATTAAGAGCAATTAGTTTATTAGATAAGTCATTTGCGTTCAAACCAGTGTGAGCAACACTAACTGTAAACCGAGAACGACAGTGACAAATGAAGCCGTAAATACAAACGCATTAAATTCATCATCACACTTCCAGAGGAAAGTTTTGAATGAGTGTGATGTGCTGGTGTATATATATAGCCTTGTGTAAGTAGGCTACAGCGTGCTGTGTGTCTCTCTCAGGTCCTGTAAGTGGGTCACTGGACACAGTTAAACTGGTTCTGCCGGCGCAGCGAAGCGACCAGAGAACAGAACCACACGAGACAAGAAAATATATTCATGATCAGACCTGAAACACACACACCTTTAGTCAACATTTATCCACACACTGATCAAGACAGCAAAAAAAACATAATGAATATTGTGCATGTCCTCGGTTCATTTTTTGATGGTCATTAAATGCTTTGCTGAGGTGAAATGAGACATTACGCACATTAAAAGCTGTTTTATTGACATATTTCCGTGGTTGAAACACTGATTGTCTTCAGGAAGTTGTTCTCTATCTTTTAAAGTTCGTTTGTTTGGTGCGGTAACTAGTAGTAAAGAGCAGGAGATGATCCGCTCACGATTCGGCTGCAATCCACATTTAATTTCAGACGTAAATGTATTCATTGCCGAAATGTTGTTGCATCACTAGTGAAAAGAAGGCATTGGTTTGATTGCATGAACTTTTTGTGTATATAAGAACAATTTTTTTATAATTTGCTAACAAGCATGTCATTGTTTCTGCCTTAAATTAATACATTTTTAGCTAACTGTGATTTCTGAAATACATATCACTCACAGATCACTCTAATGCATTTTCCGTAAACAATACGTATTGTGAAGAGCGCTATAAAAATAAATGTGAATTGAATTAGCTAAAATCAATGTGTAATTAAATGCAATGACCGTAATGTTAAGGAGAATTTGAATGTAATATTTGTTTTGTAGGCTTGAATATTGACCAGATCCTGAACCGGTGAATCTGAAGGAGTATTTGAGGCCTCGGCCCAGTTTGAGCTTGTGTTTCTGTGCCGGGACACGAGATCCGGACAGACCCGGTGCCGGCCGTGCCAAGCTCTCACTGGGAACACTGGCAACAACAGACCTACTTTACACAGCCAAAAACACTGGGGTTTAACCCACGAGAGGCCTGCACTGATGATGTTAGTCCCCATGAGATCAAAAATGATTGTTTATTCGAAATGATTTATAGGTGCATAGATCATTATTGTGTTCATAATGTTGAATCTGAATCAGTGCCTTTTGCAGCTTCTCGGATGATGTGGGCGGGGCTTTAACCTGTCACTCACAACCATCTATTCAATTCCCCACAGACACAATCAAGCCCCGCCCACATGTGTTCTTGTTCCTGAAGCGTTTCCCTCGATATACGACATAATAGAGGAGAAAGGAAGACTTTAATTCACCTCATAAAGTCTAATTTACTCCCTATTATGTTTTGTTTAAACTAATAAGTCATGCATCTCTTTGCTGTCCATACAACAACAGTTCAAATTGTCTGCAAAGCTCTAAAAGATCCTACAAAGTAGCATAACAATGCATAAGTCTGTGCACCAAAATAATAATATAATTATCCGTGATGACTTGATTTTAAATATAATGCATACGCTTGTTTCATTTTATCGTGATGTTTCATGATTTTTAACTCCAGGACTTCATATAATCGGCTGGACTTCTGCTTATGTTTTTAAACAGTAAATAATCTCCAATCTGCGAGCGCTAACTTCCTCTGCGCTAACGACGGCTCTATGAATAGCGAGTGTATTAATAGCGTTTACAGAGAACTATGGGTTATGGGAAGCCACGCCTGATTTGTGTTCAGATCAAATGCGATCTAATTATATTAATGTATTACAGAACAAACTCGATGAAAGAGGAGAATCTCACGAAGCCTCTCCTGAGTGAAGCGAAGCCTATTTTAGGACCATTAGCGTGTTTGGTTTGTTCGCTGTGATTAGATTGATTGAGATGTGGGGGTGGAATGGAGCTTGTAAGGGTCATTTTCTCTCATTTTTCTTTTTGTCACACACACACACACACAGATTATTATTTCCTGAGAAACCTTGAGACGCTCTCAGAAGACCAATAACGAGAACATCAACAAGTGGCTGCACAGGAAATGAGGTCATCAAACTGTGTGTGTGAGTGTGAGAGTGTGTTTGTATGCACATGTGTGTGTTTCAGAGAGAGAGAGGGTGTGTGCGTGTGTGTGTGTTTACAGACTGGAGGAACACCAGATGTGTGTTAGACCATCATGAGCTTCAGCCACACAGAATAACTTATAGAGTTTCACTGTCCGCAACCGTAAACGCCTACAAACCTGAAACACTGGAACATGAAGCTCAATAATGAGAATAAAGCCTCTGGTCCTGATTGGCTGAACAGCGTCTCTTAGCTCCGCCCTCAAACACTAGTGTATCTGAGACTGGAAGAGTTCGGCTCGTGTTGTTCATGTTTTCTGAGATCGATACGGTGAAACCCACGCCATCGTCACTGTTCGTATCACTGTGATCAAGAGCTGAGAGTCAGATATGATAATGAGCGTTCGCTTTCTGACCAATCAGAGCAGAGCAGCTCTCAGAGAGGCGGGGCTTAGAGTGACTGAGAGGAAAGAATTTCCTGAGCAATAAGGACATGCTGTTCGCTTGCAGTTTTTCTGACAGGTGCGCTGGTTTGTTATTATGAATCAGATCTCGGGGCCGGTTGTGTGTGACGTGTGTGTGCAGAGCTGTTCCGTATAACTGAGTCCGTTCAGCTCTGAAAGGCAAGAAGTGTGTGTGAATGTGTCCCGTTACGATGCAGACTCTCCTTGTTTAACAGGGTCTTAATGAGAAGCAGAAGGTCACACCCAGATCGCCCGGATTAGGAGAGAGAGCGATTATGGCAGAGCGGATATCTCGGATGAATACAGTAAACACCAGTAATCAACACGGAGACGGCGTCCACTAATGTCTGTGCCTCACGTATGTTTGACTCAAACGTATTGTGACTGAACGACATGCACGTGACAACATTGTTTATCGTGGAATTTGGAATGCAAACGTCAATATATATATAAATACAAAGTGACCAAAGAACGTTAATTTACTATATTCACTTATTAAGAGTAGGCGGTGTGCGCTGCACAATATTCACAATGAGGAGAATTATAATTACTTAATTTAAAAATAAGTAGAAATAATGCAAGATTGGTCACGTCAGAGGTCGCTCGTTATGCGTCGGGTCAGAGGTCACTCGTCATGTGTTGGGTCAGAGGTCACTCACCATGCGTCGGGTCATAGGTCACTTGTCATGCGCTGGCTCAGAGGTCACTCGTCATATGTTGGGTCAGAGGTCACTCGTCATGCGTCGGGCAGAGGTCACTCATCATGCGCCGGCTCAGAGGTCAATCGCCATATATCAGGTCTTAGGTCACTCATCATGCATTGGGTCATAGGTCACTCGTCATGCACCGGCTCAGAGGTCAATCGTCATATATCAGGTCTTAGGTCACTCATCATCCATCGGGTCATAGGTCACTCATCATGCATTGGGTCAGAGGTCACTCGTCATGCACCGGCTCAGAGGTCACTAGTCATACGTCGGGTCAGAGGTCACTCATCATGCGTCGGGTCAGAGGTCACTCGTCATGCGTCGGATTATAGGTCACTCGTCATGCGTCAGGTCAGAGGTCACTCGTCATGCGTCGGATTAGAGGTCACTCGTCATTAGTCAGGTCAGAGGTCACTCGCCGTGAGTTAGGTCAGAGGTCACTCGTAATGCTTCTCGTTAGAGATCATGCATCGTATCAAAGGTCACTCGTCATGCGTAAGGTCAGAGGTCACTCGTCATGCATCGGATTAGAGGTCACTCGTCATTAGTCAGGTCAGAGGTCACTCGCCGTGAGTCAGGTCAGAGGTCACTCGTAATGCTTCTCATTAGAGATCATGCATCGGATCAAAGGTCACTCGTCATGCATCGGATTAGAGGTCACTCGTAATTAGTCAGGTCAGAGGTCACTCGTCATGCGTCGGGTCAGAGGTCACTCGTCATGCATCAGATTAGAGGTCATTAGTCAGGTCAGAGGTCACTCGTCGTGAGTCAGGTCAGAGGTCACTCGTCGTGAGTCAGGTCAGAAGTCACTCGTAATGCTTCTCGTTAGAGATCATGCATCGGATCAAAGGTCACTCGTCATGCGTCAGGTCAGAGGTCATGCATCAGGTCAGAGGTCACTCGTCGTGAGTCAGGTCAGAGGTCACTCGTAATGCTTCTCGTTAGAGATCATGCATCAGATCAAAGGTCACTCGTCATGCGTCGGGTCAGAGGTCACTCTTTCAATGAACTAGACTCCTGTATGGCCGTTACCGGAAGCCAGTGATTATAGTTTATAAAGTTATTTAGATGGATATTTGTCTTGGCTTCAGAAGGCCTTATAACCCCTGCAGGCGTATGGATTACTGTTGTGATGATGGATTCAAAATCTCACGCTCCATTCACTGACATTATAACGCTGGCAAGAGCCAGGATATAACTTTAATATAACTATAAGATTTTTAATATAACTCTGATTGTGTTTTGCTGAAATAAGTCATAAACACAAGGATGGTTAGAGGGTGAGTCAATAAAGGCATATTTTTCATTTTCGGGACTAAACTATTCCTCTAAGTCATGTCCCCTATGGAGAAAATGTTCCTGGATTTCATGCATTACAACCGATACTTTCTGAATGCATTTGAATGAACAAAGAAACTCTTTATGATTACAGATAGTGTAGTTGCAACTTATCCCAGCCAGACCTGGGCCATTTGACGTCCATTGATTAAACCACACTGACCATTCGTAAAAAAAGAAAATAATAATAATAATAATGAAATACTGCAGTATTTATTATAAATTATTTAGAAGATGCACATCATTTTAAATTAATGAGCCTCATAATAATTAATAATAAAAAACAATCAAAATAATTCTCTTCTCTGATGACGTGTTTACTGGCAAGAGGGCGGGGCAAACCTGTCACTCACATAAGATCCACCAATAACAAACCACAACCATACGATCAATTGCGTTCCCTCTGTGTGTGTGTGTGTGTGTGTGTCAAGGTTTAAAATCTCCTGTTCTATCTATAGTATTTGATCGATTGACCAAAAGAACATCAGAGGTTAATCGAAACTTCATCTGACAGCTGGAGTCAACAGTGCCGAGTTAAACGCTAAACTAACGAAGAAGGAAGTTTGTGCTGTTTATTGTAAACAGACAGAGCTCACATGTTAAGACCTCTATTATAATCACTGAACTTATCAGTTATGATACGAATAATAATAGTGAGTGACTGATAATACAGATGAAGGGCATTTTAAAAGATATTTCCTCACCCAAATAACTTTTCTGTGTCGTAAACCGAAGAAACATTCACGCTTTCAAAACAACCTGAGGAGGAAAAACCTGCTTCAATGTCAATACGAGACGCTCGCGCAGTTCATAACTCATCTCATCTGTATAAACATGATCATAAAGTAGGTCATCTGATTATTGAACAGAAGAATCGCCTGTACTCACCATACTGTATCTCACGCGGGGTTTCTTACTGTCCCGGTTTAATATCGTTCACTTTCTGCGCTTGTTCAGCTGTGGCTGAAGTTCCCGATGCGCGTCCCCGATCGCCACTCCCCCTTCTACTGTCCGAGCGTTACAGTTGCCTCGTGAATATTAATGACACCCTGTGGCGCTCGGCTTCACTGATTGGCTAAGAGCCTGGCGCTGGTGGGCGGGTGCTACTGAGATAGCGAATTAACTCTGTAGAAGGGGGTTGGTACAATTAATATTCATAACGTTTCATGTTTAGACTGTCCATGACGTTTATCAAAACGTCAGCGCGACCTAATTAATATTCATAAGCTAACCTTCGCTATAGTAGTGTGTACAAAGAGGAATTTACGCTTTTTGTCCTTTATCACAGACATTTACACAATCACAGTCACACTCACTTTCTCATACGCATACACACACACTCTCTCTCGCACAATCACACACACTTCCATATATCTTACATTGTAAATACCTCAAACACAACAAGGACCGCATCACTAACATTTTTTTTTCATTTGTTTGTTCATTTTTAATGAATGTAATAGTTGAAATGATGAAATAAGGATTCAGACTATAGACATAGGCCTCTTCCCTCGAATGTGAATCATTTTTCCAGGTTTCCCTTGTTCATAGAAAACCTGGGATTTACATGTAAGCCAATTAGCAGCCGCTCTGACAGAGGGACGCGCGGAAGCCATTGATAATACTGTTAAATCATATTAAAAGCAACGAGAAAAGTTGATAATTGAACTCTTCATCATTTCCCGAAGCCTCTTCAGCCGATCTGGACGTCGGGTCTCAGGGTCTCAGGCGCAGGAAACCAGTGTCTGGATATTTATGAGCGTCTCAGACATGCAGGACTGGTCTAACAAGAACTGATCGCCATCTGATGACGGAGATTCCAGGCGTTCCTGAGCTATGTAGATCACACACACACACACACACACACTTCTGTAAACCTCTATCACACACACTTCTATAAATTGAGTTCAGTTTTTTTTTTTTTTTACTGGTCGTCAGTGTATGAATGTAAGCATGAGGACCCACTCACCTCTTTATCAGTGGAGTTGTGTGTGTGTGTGTGTTGAGCTTCGATCTCGGCTGAACATGCGGACACACACACACACACGGATCAGACAGAGCAGAGTTCAGGAATGACGGGGGCAACCAGAGGCATTGTTCATTGTTATTCCCACCGCAATTAGTCTTCCACAGTTCCAACGGACTTCAGTGTGTGTGTGTGTGTGTGTGTGTGTGTGTTGGGAATAGAGGTATGTTGTTATATTATGGATGCATACACTACCAGTCAAAGGTTTTGGATCGGTAAGTTTTGTAATGTTTTAAAAGAAGTCTCTCCTGTAACACTTCCTCATTAGAGAGAAACACAGGTGTGTGTGTGTGTGTGTGTGTGTGTGTGTGTGTGTGTGTGTACAAAAGTCAGCTCACAGCCTCACACACACTTTCATGACTTCCCTAGCAAAGTTTCAAACAATGGTGCATCTTCCTTGTTTCTGTGTTTGTGTTGCCTGCTTATTTGTGTTGTTTCTCACTGTATTTTTTCTACATTCTTAAAAATGACATCTTGCTTTAGTAAAGTTAATTAGCAATTTCCTGAATAAAGTTCTAACATCATTGAAGATTATGCACTGATTCCGAGGCTTTTCACTTCCATTAATCATCCATATTCCTGAATCCTGATCTGTGTTACATTGGAGAAATGTTCTTGATTTCCATTATACAATTACAGAAAACATCTCGTGTTTATTGAGAAAGTGATATTTAAAGAGATTAATCTACAGAAGGTGAATCTGCAACTGTTACGGGAATGTTCTCTGACACAAGTAACATTTAAAAATGTGACAAACTTCCAACTGAAACATTTCAGAACAAACGGCGGGAGATTCTCCATCACTTCTTCTTATACTGTGTTTTGCGTTCGGAGAGATCGGGTGAGTAAACGAGTAAATGTTTCATTTTGGGTGAACTTAAACTAGTATATAGTATACTTTTGAAATTGAGGTGTTCAGTTACACAGAGGGCTATTGTGCCATCTGGCGGTCATCATTAAAATCATCTGGGCGTTTTTTGTTTTTAATTTATTTATTTATTTTTTTTTTTTACATTTGGTGTAGCCAGTCAGTGTTTTGTGATATTG
>NC_142786.1:2500-5000 GCF_988280905.1 Pimephales promelas
TAACCCTAACCCTAACCCTAACCCTAACCCTAACCCTAACCCTAACCCTAACCCTAACCCTAACCCTAACCCTAACCCTAACCCTAACCCTAACCCTAACCCTAACCCTAACCCTAACCCTAACCCTAACCCTAACCCTAACCCTAACCCTAACCCTAACCCTAACCCTAACCCTAACCCTAACCCTAACCCTAACCCTAACCCTAACCCTAACCCTAACCCTAACCCTAACCCTAACCCTAACCCTAACCCTAACCCTAACCCTAACCCTAACCCTAACCCTAACCCTAACCCTAACCCTAACCCTAACCCTAACCCTAACCCTAACCCTAACCCTAACCCTAACCCTAACCCTAACCCTAACCCTAACCCTAACCCTAACCCTAACCCTAACCCTAACCCTAACCCTAACCCTAACCCTAACCCTAACCCTAACCCTAACCCTAACCCTAACCCTAACCCTAACCCTAACCCTAACCCTAACCCTAACCCTAACCCTAACCCTAACCCTAACCCTAACCCTAACCCTAACCCTAACCCTAACCCTAACCCTAACCCTAACCCTAACCCTAACCCTAACCCTAACCCTAACCCTAACCCTAACCCTAACCCTAACCCTAACCCTAACCCTAACCTAACCCTAACCCTAACCCTAACCCTAACCCTAACCCTAACCCTAACCCTAACCCTAACCCTAACCCTAACCCTAACCCTAACCCTAACCCTAACCCTAACCCTAACCCTAACCCTAACCCTAACCCTAACCCTAACCCTAACCCTAACCCTAACCCTAACCCTAACCCTAACCCTAACCCTAACCCTAACCCTAACCCTAACCCTAACCCTAACCCTAACCCTAACCCTAACCCTAACCCTAACCCTAACCCTAACCCTAACCCTAACCCTAACCTAACCCTAACCCTAACCCTAACCCTAACCCTAACCCTAACCCTAACCCTAACCCTAACCCTAACCCTAACCCTAACCCTAACCCTAACCCTAACCCTAACCCTAACCCTAACCCTAACCCTAACCCTAACCCTAACCTAACCCTAACCCTAACCCTAACCCTAACCCTAACCCTAACCCTAACCCTAACCCTAACCCTAACCCTAACCCTAACCCACCCTAACCCTAACCCTAACCCTAACCCTAACCCTAACCCTAACCCTAACCCTAACCCTAACCTAACCCTAACCCTAACCCTAACCCTAACCTAACCCTAACCCTAACCCTAACCCTAACCCTAACCCTAACCCTAACCCTAACCCTAACCCTAACCCTAACCCTAACCCTAACCCTAACCCTAACCCTAACCCTAACCCTAACCCTAACCCTAACCCTAACCCTAACCCTAACCCTAACCCTAACCCTAACCCTAACCCTAACCCTAACCCTAACCCTAACCCTAACCCTAACCCTAACCCTAACCCTAACCCTAACCCTAACCCTAACCCTAACCCTAACCCTAACCTAACCCTAACCCTAACCCTAACCCTAACCCTAACCCTAACCTAACCCTAACCCTAACCCTAACCCTAACCCTAACCCTAACCCTAACCCTAACCCTAACCCTAACCCTAACCTAACCCTAACCCTAACCCTAACCCTAACCCTAACCCTAACCCTAACCCTAACCCTAACCCTAACCCTAACCCTAACCCTAACCCTAACCCTAACCCTAACCCTAACCCTAACCCTAACCCTAACCCTAACCCTAACCCTAACCCTAACCCTAACCCTAACCCTAACCCTAACCCTAACCCTAACCCTAACCCTAACCCTAACCCTAACCCTAACCCTAACCCTAACCCTAACCCTAACCCTAACCCTAACCTAACCCTAACCCTAACCCTAACCCTAACCCTAACCCTAACCCTAACCCTAACCCTAACCCTAACCCTAACCTAACCCTAACCCTAACCCTAACCCTAACCCTAACCCTAACCCTAACCCTAACCCTAACCCTAACCCTAACCCTAACCCTAACCCTAACCCTAACCCTAACCCTAACCCTAACCCTAACCCTAACCCTAACCCTAACCCTAACCCTAACCCTAACCCTAACCCTAACCCTAACCCTAACCCTAACCCTAACCCTAACCCTAACCCTAACCCTAACCCTAACCCTAACCCTAACCCTAACCCTAACCCTAACCTAACCCTAACCCTAACCCTAACCCTAACCCTAACCCTAACCCTAACCCTAACCCTAACCCTAACCCTAACCCTAACCCTAACCCTAACCCTAACCCTAACCCTAACCCTAACCCTAACCCTAACCCTAACCCTAACCCTAACCCTAACCCTAACCCTAACCCTAACCCTAACCCTAACCCTAACCCTAACCCTAACCCTAACCCTAACCCTAACCCTAACCCTAACCCTAACCCTAACCCTAACCCTAACCCTAACCCTAACCCTAACCCTAACCCTAACCCTAACCCTAACCCTAACCCTAACCCTAACCCTAACCCTAACCCTAACCCTAACCCTAACC
>NC_142786.1:207500-245000 GCF_988280905.1 Pimephales promelas
AAGTTAAAGTGCTGTACGGATCTTCAGATGGAATGGAGATTCGTCATTATGCAATAAAGCACTAGCTGAGAGAAAGCAGCTTCGGCCAGCAAATTAAATGCAATTACTGGCCGCCAGAAACGCCCTGATTTACAACTTAATATGCGATTAATGAAGTCTGCGATTAATAAGTAATGTGCCCACAGCAGCTGAAGAAGAGTTCAGTCAGTGTAGAAATATGAATAGGCTTTATGCCGTGCGTCACGTGACCAAACCGGAAAACGGGTCTCATCGCATCCGCTCGTCAGAGAAAGTGTTAACGGCCGTAAGAACTGACTATGATATCTATTTTATTCCATTTAAATATCTAAACGTTACTGTGAATAATAAAAAATATAAAACGTTTAAATATCAATCTGCACATGTGAGGGAGGGATATTGGTTATGCTAATCTTTGCTCGCTCCTTTTAAGTTATCTTGAGTAAAACCGCAAAAAAAATAAATAAATCATGAAGCACATACAAAAGACCTGGACCGGAAGCGATGCGACCCGTTTTACAGAATGCGGAAGTAAGTTGTGCATAAAGCCCATTAATGCTCATCAACAGATGAACTAACATCAACACACACATTCAGCTTTACAGAAGACGATGATGCAAATATTTATAATGTCTTATATATTCACTTATAATTGTCTATAACTTATGACACAATGCTTCCCGCCATTGACAGACTTTTCTGGCTTTCCGTGTTTCCACAGTTATATCTCTGTTTCTCCGTTACCGTACAGTCGCCACACACTCGCCAGCTTTACTGCGCTGCTTTTTTATGTGTTTGTTTTTGGTTAGCCAGGAAAGTTTTCTTTAGTTTTCTTTAGATTATCGTTTCCCCGTTTATTCTCAGATTCTTTCCACCGCTGCACATCAGGAGAGAATTTATAATCACATAATTAACAATTTTCAGATTGTAAGTCAAAATGAATATTTACCCTCGAGGACCAGCCGTGGAGCTGAAGATATAAACGCGTGTGTGTGTGTGTGTGTGTGTGTGTGTGTGTGTTGACATGCTCTACACAAACGAGTGTAAATGGACAAGACGTGATTCTCTTTCCGTCACAACATTAGGATCATCGTTAGAGTGACCGTGTGGAATCTGTGACTGCAGTGTGAATGATCCTGAGTGACGCGTGTGTGTGTGCGTGTGTGTGTGTGTGTGTGTGTGTGAGAGAGAGAGAGAGAGAGAAAGACAGAGAGAGTGTGTGCGTGTGTGTGAGTGTGTGTGTGTCATTTTAACGCTCATTATCCCGACAGTCACTGAGACGACCTCTCGTCCTCCTGAAGAACATCTGAAACTCCCACATGTCATTAGCAGAGCTGAGTGAAAACAGGGAATCATGGGATACCGGTCATCATCCATCCAATCACACAGTGAGTTTATCACAACTCTTACATGACCACACGTGTTGTGATCCAATACGTTAAACTCTTTCATCCTCAGCTCTTCATCATCCTCCTCATCCTCAGCTCTTCATCATCCTAACCTAACCATACTGACAGTGTGCTATAATATACTGATACTCTAATGAGAGTCCGTTGACAAGTAGTTGAAAAGTTTCTTCTAATTAGTAGCATGTCTAAAGTGAGTATCGAACTAAAGCGTAACCCAAACCGCAGCCGCTCGAGTCCGTATGACCCGACCCGTAAGTCCTGATGTACTCGTTACATCATCAGAAGGATGGCGTCTACGCTAATATCAGTCTCTGTGTTTATCCCGAGGGATCTGGACCCATCCCGACTCATCCTGAAGTGCCGGCCTCTTTGCGGTATAATATCTATATCAGTTGGATCGGTTCCATGTGATATAATTAAATCTAGTGTATGATTTAGACGGTGAGTGGGACCACTGACCCCAAAGGAGTTCAATAAGTCTGTAAACGCAGCCCCTAACGCATCATTTGTATTATCTACGTGTATATTAAAATCTCCATCAATTATTTATTGACATTCACCAATAGATCCGAGAGAAACTCTTTTAGGAATTCAGCATATGGGCCTGGAGGTCTATATACAGTAGCCGAGGCTAGAAGAGCGTATACATCTAAAAGCGTAACATTTAGCACAAGTACTTCAGACCAATTAAACCTGTGACCTGTTTTCTGAGTAATATTAAGAATATCTCTATAGATAGTTGCGACACCGCCGCCACGGCCGATCAGACGAGGCTCATGTTTATAACAGTATCCTGACGGACTCATTTACACCCAAATACTCATTTGCTTTAGGACAGGTTTCAGTAAGGCAAAGTACATCGAAACTATTATCTGTGACCATTTCATTTACAATAACATTAACAAAGATTAATAACTCCTCACGAATCCGCTGTTACTGCTTCATTAGAGGCTCAGTGTGGAGCATCGAAGCGAACGCTGACCTTTGACCTCCAGGCTCACAGATGGACACGAGCGCATGATGGACGGGTCTCACACTCCTCTGTTCTCCTGTTTGTTGTGATGTTGTGTTTATTCTTAGGACGCTTTTACTTCATTCTCTCTTCCGTCTCTATTCTGATCCTCTCGCGTGTGTATCAGCCCTAATGGAGCACACACACACTCCCCGGACGCACACACACACACTCCACAGCCACACACAGGGTTTAGAGCACCTGGGTTTGAACCCGCAGCATCAGTGAGGTCACTTCCTGTCTTTCACTGTGCTTTATGTTTTTGCTGAACCGAGATGTATTTTTATCCAGATGCAGAACTTCATGCGTGATGAATCAGAGGTCGCCCACGGATGAAGAAAAACATGAAAACGCCATTAGAAACATCTCAAACACGGAGCATGGATTCGTTCAGTAATTGTGCTATTGGTGTGAGTAATTGTGTTTTCTTCCGATTCACTTTAATGATGGTGTAGGTGTAGAAGGAGCGCATTACAGAAACCCTGAGATCTAGAACTTCTCCAACAGGGAATTATCAGCCGTGTGTCACATGACCGTGAGTCGAGTCTCCTTCATCTCTACAGCGCTTTAACACTATAGAGTTATACAGCAGCTTTACAGTGATAACAGATTACAGACACAGAGAGAGTTCAGGCTTTACAGCGGATCACCAACCACACGGTACCGGACACTCACTGTACGAATGCTCCTCGCCACCGTCGTTCAGATCCTTCAAGACACATTTGTAGAATAGAGACCAGACTGTTCAGGAAATACCACGCAAGCGTCCCCCCCTCCAGCCTGAAACCCCTGAAACAATTCGAGATAGTTTGTGAAATCTGTACCCGAAAACACGGTTACTAGACATCATGAATTCAGCTTCAGTCCATTCCGAAATTTCATGGAGAAAACATGTCGAACCGATGTGACCGAAAGAAATGTGTTAATAGTATAGCTTACACAGACGTTGTAGTGCTAGCTGTGTTAAGAGTTTTGGAAAATTGTTTAAAGTATTGAAAAATCTGTCAGAGCAATTGTAAAAAACTGTAAAACCAGACATGATCGAGGGCTAGGAGGGTCAATAGGTCAAAAAACGAACTGTCGAACCCCATTTGATCCCTTTGATCTGATCTGTCTAACCCCGGCTGTATCTCTTTTGATCTCCTCTTATCCCTGTTGAACCCTTTCATCCTACACCAAAAGGGGCGGGGCACCTGTCAATCAATCATTTTTTGACATAAGGTGCATTCTACTACTACTCATCCCAAACACAATCCAGTAAAACTTCATTATAGAGCGGCCTGTTATTGTGTCCACCTGTGCAGTAATCATCATCTCCATACGCCACACCATCTGATCTCGGCACAGGAGAAGTGCTCACTAACACTTATTTACACAGATCTGTCAACAATATTTCAGAGAAATACACCTTTTGTGAACAAGTCTGAGATCTTTGAGTTCAGCTCATGAAAAATGGTTGCGTGTATAATTGTGTTAGTGTATATCTTCAGGCGTGTCTTTCTTTACAAATTGACCTCAACAAATTACTTATTCGGCCTTATAAATGTATAATACAAAATTATGTGCCGCTTCCGAGTCGCCATGTGAACCGGAACTAGTTTAACATCCCTCCCTCGTATGAGTTCATGTTCGACGGCTGACCCTGGATCTGTGCTCATCTCCCATGAACACTCTGAGGAAACTTGCTTTTTCTGTCAGACTCACTTTATTCATTTGAGACAGTAAAAGTAAACTAAGAGATTGAGTTCACAGCTGCAGTGTGTCTTACTGAGGCAGATGGAGGAAGTTAATCTCTTAATTAACAGAACAATACACACACACACACACACACACACACACACACAGAGAAGTCTGGATGAATCTTCTGTCCTGGATCAGTTAATCTGACTGAGCTCATGAGATTGGACTGAAATTGAATGTAATAGATATACGGATGGATGATAGAAAGAAAGATAGTGGCTTTCTGACCTGTCATGTGGTTGCTAGTGGAAACAGACTTTAATCTCTATATGAACTTCAGCTGCATGAATGCTCTGATGACCCTGAACACACACAGATCATGTGGGCAGAAATGAAATAAAACACAGCGAGCGGAAGTGGTGGGACTGGAGGAGAGACGGACGACAAGAAGAGACAGACAGACAGATGCGGGTTAGAGGGGTGACACACACACACACACTTTTACATGACTGAAGGTAAAGATACTGTAATCTCACAGAGATGTTCGTTAACATGGGATTTAAACACCAGAAAAGCTAACAGGGATTTTGTAAAAGACTCAAAGTGAATGACTGAGTTTATTCTACATTAGTTGTGAAATATGTGTCATCATTCAGCCGTTGAATGTAAAAGGCTGTGTGTGTGTGTGTGTGTGTGTGTGTGTGTGTGTGTGTGTGTGTGTGTGTGATGAAAGCCTCACACACTGAACGCTGCTTGTGTAGTGGAGAACACTGAAGATAAACACCCACCGGAAACAAGCCATTAAGAGAGACAGACTCTCAGCTCAATCAATGCTCACCAATGAACCTGCCACACACACACACACACACACACACACACACACACACACACACACACATCAAAACAAAGCAGCAGAAGGGGGACAGAATCCCATAATCCGCATTGGCTGTGTTGCCGTAGAAACAGACTTTCCAAACAAACCTGTTGAATAATCGTTTAGAGCTGTCAATCACAGCAGAAGTTCAGTTTCTTTAGATCAGAACTGATGAACTGATGAACTGATGAACTGATGAACTGATGAACTGATGAACTGAACTGAACTGATGAACTGATGAACTGAACTGAACGTGAAGTGGAGAACACCTGGTATACCTCCTCTAACCCTAACCCTGACCCCTGACCCCTGCCTTCCTCTTCAGGCAGCCTATGCAGTGTCCACTAGCCAGTGTTCGCTAACCAGTGTTCGCTAGCCTCCGCATGTGAACCACAGACGCGGCCTGCGCCAAAGAACTTTACCATCCAATGTTTCATTTTCTTGTCTATTTATTAATAAATATGAAATTGTGATATCATCTCACCTTACCAGTCTTTCTGGTAGAACTGAAGTGAACTGAACTAAACTGAAGTGAACTAAACTGAACTGAACTGAAGTGAACTGAACTGAAGAGAACTTAAGTGAACAGAACTGAAGTGAACATGAACTGAAGTAAAGTAAAGTAAAGTGAAGTGAAGTGAAGTGAAGTGAAGTGAAGTGAAGTGAGTTCAGAGCGGGTAGAACTGCAGCTTTATATGCTGTGAAACAGACATCGCTCGTAATAAACACACGTTGAGAGTCGTACCGGCGTCTCTGACCACGGCTGTTTATCCGAGTCCCAGTATTTCGGGATTTGATTGATGTGGTCTAGATGAACAATACATAACATGATGAAAGATCCCGAGAACAGAGCAGCGCTCATTACACGACACAAACACCAATAACAGCCAATCTATCCAGACCCTCGACACGGCTAAAAGAAGACGCTTCAAACGCTGGAAATATCCTCTGTAACGATCATCTTAATCGAGGAATAAAGAGAGACGGGGTTTTCAGGCCAAATCATGATTGAGTCCCGCCGCCTCGGATCAACACACTATTTTAGTTTCATACAAGAATATAAAAACAACACAAGAAAATTGGCTGCAATTTGCCATTTCTGTGAAATCTATTTCACACTCCCCCATTATACTGCAGTTATTTATGCAAAAACAGCGTGATTATATGTCATTACAGACATTATGAGTTATTTTAATCTGATCAGAGCGTGTGTCTCCTTCGGGAGAGTCGGTTACTTTCTTCTTTTATGAGTTTATAGCGCTGTAGATTTGCTCAGGTCAAACAGTCTGAAGAGCATCAACACTCAAAACAGCAACTAAAACACTATATGAATATTAAAATAACATCTGATATTAATATTAATAACATCTCATATTCCAAATATTCAAGGTCAGATTAATGGAGAAAACCCTTCACGACATCACACACCATCTATATTTACAATAATCATGACGTGAAGCATCAAAATATGCAGACACTGCCGTCACTGGTTGGTGAACAGCAATTATGGATTTAATTAACGCATATGTAAATGAGAGTCACAGATTCGGGGATTTTCCCAGTACAAACATCTAAACTTTCTACATTCAGGACGTAGTTACTGGAGATCAGACGAGTGTCCGAGAAACTGATCAAATGGGCTCAATAAAAACCCTCTTCATTTAAAGGGAATCAAATTTTCCAGATAATTATTCTTGATGACTTAGATGATCTTCTGCAGTGTTTAAATGAGTGAACGGTGTGTGTGTGTGTGTGTGTGTGTGTGAGTCACGGCTGTTCCTGAAGAGAACGAGTGTCCAGAGATCGCCCGCGTGACAACAGATGGATGAAGACGAGGGTGGAGGTGGTTACGTTACGCGTTACAGATCTCAGTCCTCAAACTGACTCACTCTACTCCAGTCTCATGAGTGTCACATGACACGTGGAAAGGTCACGGCCGGCGGGTGAAAGCCAGATCAGAGACGTGGAGAAGTGCTGTGAACATCGACTCGCACACAACATCTGCACGATTACCCACAAACCCACAGTCCCAGCTCACGGGGAACGCCCAGAACCTCAGCTAACGCTTGCGTTTTAATAACGATACTTCAACATTATCTGGTCTTTAATAATGTTCTCAAAACATCAGCACAAAGCGTTTCTTTTCTGAAATGTGTCAGTTGGGCGTATTTTAAATGTTTCTTGTTTCAGTCGTTCCGAGAACCTTCAAATGGAACATCATGTTTGAAGAACGATACAATGTAATGTTCCCCTAATGTCCACAGAACCAGGAGAAAAAAACGGAACCTTTTGACCTTTCAGAGAACATTTGGAAATGATGCTTCCATAACTTAATTGTAACGTTAGCGACGCAGTCTTAGAATATATTTGTGTTAGCTGTGACCCCTGCGACCCCTGTGACCCCGAGACATTTCTTAATGTCCTCTTACAAGAGACTTCATCTTCAGAACAGGACATCTTTATGTCTTTATACCGTACAGATCGTTTCAGAGCAGCTTCACTGAAATTAAAAGTAATCAAGTAATAAAAAGACAAGTGTCTTTATTCCTCAATATCATTTTTATATTCCGACAACGATAAGATTTATTATACATCTATCATAATCATGAGTACTGTAAAACACTGTTGATTTGGATTGTTTGTTCTGCTTGTGTGACATCTGTTCATGTCTGGAAGAGAAGTAGACTTTAGATTTCCACCAGCTCTCGCCCTAATCCAGCACAATCTCAATATTTGTACAGCAGATCTCGCCTCATATTCATCAATATTTCAGCTTTATATCTTTCATATCTTCATATATTTCAGCTCTCGATACTAGACCTGAAAGTGACGAGCACTTTAAAAACATTAGAACTGAGCGATCTGGAACTAGAAACATTTAAAAAACAAACATTTCAGAAATAAACTGCTTCGTGAACGATGTATAAATAATCCTTTTGAAGACATTATTAAAGATCAGATAACTTTGAACGAACGTTGGATTAATGTTATTTGAAGAAGGTTTGTGCGTAACATTGAGAGAACCGAGACAGAACTAGGGTTAGTGAGGAAAGATGACAGAATGAACAAACACACACTCACTGTACACACACACTTACTGTACACACACACACTCACTGTACACACACACTGCGTCACGTTACACACGTGTGTTCATGGACTCAGTTAGCAGTGATCGCATCATCAGTACAGGTCACTGCACATCATGTGTGCGATACAGAAAGAACAAGTGCTTTTAAACATCATTAGCGTTTTAATGTTTCTGGCTTTTAAGAGAGCTGTAATTAACGAATCCAGACTAACCTGGAGCAAATGGAAAATATACCGCAGTGAAAACACTCTTCAGCTCGAGAGAAGTGTGTTATGCAAAACACAGACTCATTAAACTCATTGCATTAGTTGGCTTATTTATTTATTAAATGACTTTCCTGCTGAATTCATCCAGAGGAAATAAAGGCAGCTGTCAATCTGTCGGCATGACACGCCCCCTCAAGCACAAGCCCCGCCCACTACGGCTGATTGACAGGAGCCGCTGGAATTACAAAAACCCAGAACTGTGACTGAGTGACTTTGAGCAAATGCAATCGCTAACGGAGGTATAGCGCAACACTAAAGCGTCTGTTAGCACAAATGTTGACATTTAAAACGTCAAGGCCTGGTTTCACAGACAGGGTTTAGATTAAGCCAGGATTCGGCCTTAGTTCAATTACATTATGTATTGTAAGCCTTGCCTGAGAAACCGGGGCTGAGTGACTTCAGTGTTCACCGACTCTAACACATGGCCTTCTCGCTGCTAGCATGATGCTCACTGCGAACAAGAGGCATATTCAACACTGGAGTTTAACCACAACAGAGTCTCCTGCTAGCATTAGCAATTAGCTTCAACTCACTGCTAATATACTGGTGTGTTTCATCTTAAACTTAGTACACCATCATATTTACTCAAAATGACAAGAAGTCAATCATTTGATCAAAGTTGTGCAATCATTAGCTCAGTAACAGGAATATTAGCAACCACATCCATATAAAATACATTAACCAAATATGAACTGGAATCCAGCAGTATTGGTTAAATTGTGCAACTGCACATTCACTTACTGTTTGTCTTTCCATCATGTTCTGGATATTACCAGGCAGAACTTCAGCAGATCCAGACACCTTTGATGGTCTTTACTATAGTACACTACTGACTGGAATAATTCGTCATCTTTGAGATATATTAGTTGGTTGAGAGTGAATTGTGTGTAAACTCTTGGCATGTGTTTCTGCACCTCTAAAGAACACTGTTTTCAGGTTTCCTGAACACACAGATAGCCCCGCCCCCAAACTCACACACAGATAGTCCCGCCCCCAAACTCACACACAGATAGTCCCGCCCCCAAACTCACACACAGATAGTCCCGCCCCCAAACTCACACACAGATAGTCCCGCCCCCAAACTCACACACAGATAGTCCCGCCCCCAAACTCACACATAGATAGCCCCGCCCCCAAACTCAGATATAAAGAAAATCTGAAGCAGCACAACTGTGTTCAACACTGATAATAATCATAGTGTGTTGATCATCAGATCCTCATATTAGAGTGATTTCTGGAGGATCATGTGACACTGAAGACTGGAGTAATGATGATAAATTCAGGAATAAATTACACTTTACTGGATATTCACATAGAGAACTGATGATTTACATTATAATAATATTTCACTGTTTTACTGTAAAGTGACTTAGTGACTCACACACACACACACACACACACACACCAGAATGAGTTATTGGATCAGTGGCACAGAATTACAGTAGGAAGTGACTTTTCATTCATAAATCTGAGAATGTCCTGCGGCGTCGCCCACCGGAGGCCCTGCGTCTGACGTGTGTGTGTGTGTGTGTGTGTGTGTGTGTGTGTGTGTGTGTGTGTGAATCACACTAAGTTATTTAAAGCTGCTGTCTCCATTTAAACACAATAGCAGTATCATGACAAACTTAAGCTGTGATACACGCAAACACACACGCCGCAGGAGATCCGTGGACACGCAGGCTGACAACACACACACACACACACACACACACACAAGTGATATTTATAGTTCTCAGCAGTCAGTCTTAATCACAGTGTTTAACGTAAATTAAAGAAATCGTGATTCAATGATCACTGTTATTAGACTCACACACACACACACACACACACACACACACACACACACGTTGTCTATTTCTATTGATGTTTTATACTGAGCTGATGATGGTTTCTTTTCTTGAAACTCTTACACAAATTATTTGTACATTTAATTTCAAATTTCTTTTTTTCCTTTTTTTATATTCTTTATTTTCGTTATTTTTCCACAAGCAAGAAAACAACAACAAAAAAAGGGAACAAAACATCAATAAAACACAATCAAAACAGACAAAATATAAATAAATAAATTACTCAGTATAGAAAAACACCGACATTTTCATTAAATTTGATCTCCGCCGTCGCCCTCACAGCTGTGGCGTGTGGAGATGATGATGGACCGCAGGATTACTGCACAGGCTGGCCACAACAACAGGCCGCTCTATAATCACGGCATTATGGAGTATTGTACTGTAGTAAAGAAGCTCTGTGGCTGATCTTTAATGTTCTTTAAACATTAGCACAAAATATTATTTATTGTAAATTATCGTGTTTGGAATGTCTTTAAACGAAACATTTCAGCTGGCTGTTCATCTGACCTTTTTTAAATGTTGTTTCTTGTTTCAGTCGTTCAGAGAACAGTCACGAGTGACCTTCCTCAATATCTGCAGAACGACCGTGTAATGTTCCCTTAATATTCCAAGAACTTTTTTATCAAACTGGACTTTTAATGTTCAGAGACATTCAGAAATCATGTTTCATAACCCGAACCCTTCAACATGCAGAATAAATGTCGTCTAGACACCACATCATCATGACTGACTGTGCCCCGTGTGTGTGTGTGTGTGTGTGTGTGTGTGTGTGTGTGTCGACGCCTGAACGTGTTACTGAAGACTTTCACATTTCTGCAGAATAAGTGTGTGTGTGTGTGTGTGTGTGTGTGTAAACACTGAAGAGTGTGTTTCTCTCCTGTCTCGGCATGAACTCGCTAATGCCTCTCATTTGGAAGTCACTTTAGATAAAAGCTTCTGCTTAATGAATAAATGTAAATGTGACACACACACACACACACACACACACACACACACACACTGAACTGTCTCTCTTCTATCTGTCTTTTATCAGTGCAGTAATTGTAACTCTTCTTTAGGTGAAATCAGGTGAATCTATCTATCTGTCTGTCTATCTATCTATCTATCTATCTATCTATCTATCTATCTATCTATCTATCTATCTATCTATCTATCTATCTATCTATCTATCTATCTACATATACATTTATTCATTTAGCTGACACTTTTATCTAAAGCGACTTACGATTGTTATATATGTCAGAGGTCACACGCCTCTGGAGCAACGAGGGGTTAAGGGTCAGGGACACATTGGTGTCTCACAGTGGATTCGAACCCGGGTCTCTCACACCAAAGGCATGTGTCTTATCCACTGCGTCATCAACACCACTAAGTCTGTCTGTCTGTGTGTGTGTGTGTGTGTGTGTGTGTGTGTGTGCGTGTGTGTGTGTGTGTGTCCTCAGACCGGTGTGTTTCTCCTCCATGACTGTTGATCATTTACATAAACACAAGACCTCGGCAGAACTCTGCATAAATGATGATCTCAATGAAGGCGTTTTTAATTGCCGATCGCAGTGTTTCTGTGCATGCAGATGAGCTGATGAATATTCATGAGGACTGTCAGGGAAAGCCTGTGCGTCATGAGAGAAGCTGAAGGGTGTGAACGCCCACCACTGTCCACTGACACACACACACACACACACTCACTAAACAAAACACACCCACTCTCACACGCCCACACACACACACACACACACACACACTCACTAAACAAAACACAAACACGCACACACACACACACACACACTAAACAAAACACACCCACTCTCACACGCCCACACACACACACACACACACACACACTCACTAAACAAAACACAAACACTCTCACACGCCCACACACGCACACACACACACACACTCACTAAACAAAACACACCCACTCTCACACGCCCACACACACACACACACACACACACACTCACTAAACAAAACACAAACACTCTCACACGCCCACACACGCACACACACACACACACTCACTAAACAAAACACACCCACTCTCACACGCCCACACACACACACACACACACACGAGCACAATGGTGGGTTGATTTCTACTGATTGTGAATCGAGTGTCAGTGAGATCCTCAGTCCTGTCGAGCGACTGATGATGCGTCAGTAGAGGTCAAAGGTTCTCGTTCCTCATCAAATGCACTGAATACAGTGTGTGTGTCGCTGGATAAGAGCAGAAATGCACACATGTAAATCTGAGTTTGATTGAGGTGTCCTGTGCAGATCTTAAAGCTGTGAGTCTGTATTATTACTCTTGAGGGAAACTCATTATCCAAAACCAAAAAAAAAGAATGTGGGGCGGGGCTTGTTTCTGTGTATCTGTTGTTAGTTGGCTGCTGAGATGTGGGCGTGGCTCTCAACTGTGTATGCAGATGAGCATGAGAGGGGCGGAGCTTAAACCACACTCAGTGATTGGAGGATCCTGCATACATCACCAGACTAGTCTAATGCAGCATCTGAATTAAGCCAAAGTATTTGAACGTGAAAGCTTCACTTAAAAACATTGACAATTGTGTGATGTTGGGCCTAAAACACACACACACACACACACACACACACACACACACACACACACAGATCTGCAGCATCCTCTAGTGCATCACTCAGGGAACTGCAGGATTGTCCAGTGTCGCTCTATATAATTGACTGTTAAGAAGGCAGTAAGCTGTGGTCACTCCTAAAGATGAGGTCAGTGTGTGTGTGTGTGTGTGTGTGTGAAGCTCAGCGTCTGAGATATGAACAAACATCACACACATCAAACAGTACACTGCAGGAATTATCAATGTCTTGAGAGAGAGAGAGAGAGAGAGAGAGAGAGAGAGAGAGAGAGAGAGAGAGAGAGAGAGAGAGAGAGAGAGAGAGAGAGACAGAGAGAGAGAGAGAGCGAGAGAGAGAGAGAGAGAGAGCAAAAGAGAGAGAGAGAGAGAGAGAGAGAGAGAGAGAGACAGACAGAGAGAGAGAGTGAGAGAGAGAGAGAGACCGGCCCCTCCGGATGTCCATATATGGTCAGAGAGATTCACTTCCGGAAGCTTGCTTAAAGAGAGAGCAGAAGAAAAGAGCGGATGAATGGAGAGAGTGTGTGAGTGTGTGTGTGTGTGTGTGTGTGTGTGTGTGAGAGAGAGAGAGTGTGTGTGTGTGTGTGTGTCTGTGTGTGAGTGACCTTGAGACTCTAATTGAAGCTGTGCTGTTGTAAGAGCACATTTACTCTCGTTTTAACACACACACACACACACACACACACACACACACACACACACCAAAAGCATTTAACTGCAGTTATTGAAGAGCATCTGTGTGAATGACAGACGAAGAAACAGACGTCAGAGGAGAGAGAGCGAGAGCGAGAGAGAGAGAGAGAGAGAGAGAGAGAGAGAGTGAAGGAATGAGGGGGTTTCAGGGTTCATAGTGAATGAATGAAATCACAAATCAACTGAAACAAACACAATAAAACTGAGTGTGTGTGTGTGTGTGCTTTCATGGGGGGGGGGGGGGGGTAGTGTTTGACGTCAGTACCTGATACACACACACTTTTCCAGTATTTTATAACGTCTGTAACCAGAGGCAACAATATATCCCGCTGCCTCTTATTACTGTGTGTGTGTGTGTGCAGTCAGGTTATGGATTTATATACATATAATAAGCAATTAATCAAAGTAATGAATCCAGGAGCAACTATATTCATAATAAACAGTGCCAAGTGTGTTTGAGAAGTATATTTGGAAGTGAGCTAGAGAACAGTGATAGAGAGAGGTTATGCACTGATGAGGTGAGGCGCAGCCGGAGGTGAGCCGTGTCAGCGAGTGGAAGCCGGTGATGACGTGACGGTGGCGTATATATATCCAGATTTTTAAAAAAACGATCCATATTAATTGTGTCTGATCTAGACCCTGAAGACATTGGTCATCTACATTATATCAAAATACTCATTTAAAGTGAAACCACTGTAATCCTGAGAGTATTCTCATATTTTACCACATGTAACTGTAATCTGATTACTTTATTTTTTAACTCAACTGTACCAAAAAATGAGTTACCAGATTGCGTAACGCCGTTACATGTATTCTGTTAGTCCCAAACCCTGCTAAAACTGACTGTTAATTAAAATCTAGTGTTTTTAATAACTTCCATGAAAGTCTTACGGGGTTGAACAACATGAGAGTCATTACTGACAGAGTTTTCCTTTTGGGTGAAAGACTCTTTTAAGGTCCAAAGATGTTTTCGAGGGTTCAGTCCAAGTGTCCAGCTGTCGTACTCCTGAAAGTAAAACGGTTCTGCAAGTGTTGTGAGATGTGTTGATCTCCGTCTCATCAGCTCTGGAGGAACAGCATCGTCAACAAATGAAACAACAACATCTGCCGGTCCTGTCCTGGGGTCACTGCAGGCTGATGGCCCAGTGTGTGTGTGTGTGTGTGTGTGTGTGTGTAATGTGTTCCTCTGGTGAAACCACACGGTGCTGATGTCCAGCCGTCTGATCGATCAATGAAGCGATGGAAAACAAGAGAAAAACACACAGACAGACCTGGGGCGCTGGTTAGCTGTGCTGATTTCACCCTATAGGTGTGTGTGTGTGTGTGAGACGGTGTGTGTGAGATGGGTTTGTTTATGAGGCGTGCAGGGCAACACTCACACAGCACTACAGTAATCAGGAACACATGAACTAACTGTCCTGCATCTGTCATGGAGAGCATGTTGTACTTTAGATACATCTTTAAGATGGAAGAAGAACACTACAGATGCTAGAAATGTGGCTTTCAAATGAAAGAGCACACACACACACAGCTTAGGATACTGTAGAAAATTTTAGTAAACACCTTAAAACACATCTTTTTAGACAAGCTTATAACTAGCTATATGATGGTGTTGTAATGTGTGTTGTGGTTTTTATTTCTTTCATTATTTGTTTTTTACTGTAAAGCACTTTGTGACCCTTCATGTCTGTGAAAAGTGCTATATAAATAAAGTTTACTTACTTACTTACTTACTTACACACACAGTCACAGATCGCCGCAGGGAAAACAGTAAAGCTGTTGTGAAAAAATGAGAAATCTGTGATTTGCCTGATGCCAAGTTTATCTGTGTATCATCTTTTTACTCACTTAATTCATTAATATTTTAACTTTCCTAGCTTATATTTTGTGATTATTTTAATTCCTTTCTTAACGCACTTGAATTGCCATGGTGTGTGAAACGTGCCGTATAAATAAACTTGCCTTGCCTTCAGAATATGACTTGGAAAGAATTATGTGATAGAAAAACCTAGCAATGGAAAATAAACATTTTGTGATTTGAATGAAAGCGGCTTGTCATCGACACAATAGTTTTAGCCTTACGTGTGTTAATTGCTCCAAGAGTCGATTAATCGCTCTAATAATCATTAGATTAGTTGAGTATCAAAGGTAATTATTAGTTGCAGCCCTATAAAGAGCTCTGCATCTGGAGACAGTGAGTCTCACACACACACACACACACACACTGAGTCACACAGTCCTGTTCCAGCATTCTTTATGGAGGAATACAGCAGGATATTCTTTAGTGCACCTCCGTCACAGTAAGAGATTCACACACACACACACACACACACACACACACACTCAATAGAAACAGTAAAGTGTTCAGCAAAGCAAACGTTTGAAGAGAAATAAAGATGATTCATCAATGAAACGATCATAAAGCCGACCGACCGGTCGAGAGTCTATCAGGGAAAGCAGAACTCTCGGATTATTATAATATTTCATATACGCAGGCGAACGCTGCTGACGTCACCACTTACGCGCAAAGAGAAGCTCACCTCCATAACAATTACACACACACACACACACACACGCAGAGTCTCCATCCTTGAACCTGCAGGGTGTTTGAGAGCGAGAGATTCTGTGATCAAAGGCACTGTGTGTGTGTGTGTGTGTGTGTGTGTGTGTGTCTCCTGAGAGGGTGTTACATAGTTCATGAAAGCAGCAATCAGCCGCTGAACACACACATGCGCACACACACACACACACAGGTGATTGGTGCAGTGCGGTTCACTGGAATGTTCATACACAAACCGCTGAACATCATGAGAGAGAGAGAGAGAGAGAGAGAGGTCAAAGTTCACGAGAGTGATTCATGAACTCGAAAAACACTGAAACTTTGAAGGAATAATTTACTGCAGGATAATGAATATTCATCATTTACTCGCCCTCGGGATGTTCAAACGCTCATGACTTCAATTCTTCAGCAGAACACAAAACTACACATTATGAAGCATTTCTGATGATGAACTGATAAGAGCTGTCAAATGAAAGTGTGTTAAAGTGGGTCAGATCCACAACTGGCGACGTGTTCGTAATAAAGTGTGTTATTTGTTTAGACATGTTCTGATACTTGCACACATCTTCAGTGATAAACCCGGGGTTGTTGGGTGTTTCGACTGTAAAACGATGTGCGTATAGTGTGTGTGTGTGTGTGTGTGTGTGTGTGTGTGTGTGTGACGTCACCGTGGCGTTTCTGAAGAGCGTTTCTGAAGCCTAAAGTGGGCGGAGCCAGCCGTCGCCATCTTAGCCGCGCGTCACTCCCGGATAAACGCAAATGGGCAACATGGCGGATTAGCTGAGGTGACGTGACGCTAATGCTAACAAACAAACGGCTAGTAGTGACATCAGCAGCAATCCACCTGTCACTCGAGTGGCCACGCCCTTAATTATGCAGAAGTTTAAGGATGAATATAATGTAAACGGATGAGTTCTAACCCTAACCCTGACCAAAACCCGTTTTTGCGCCAGACTGTGAACACGTTAGTTTAACTCTCCCAGTGTTGACGGAGAAGAGAGACGGGCAGCTGCCGCTCGGAAACAGAATCACAGAAGTTTGGTGTTAATGGTGTTTGGAGTGTTGCTATGTGGTTGCTAGGGTGTTTTAAACTGCACAACTCACCGGATCAGCATCTCTGAGCATTGATGACAGTGAGTCAGCACTGATGGGGTCAGAGGTCATCTCTGGGTGTGTGTGTGTGTGTGTGTGGCGCACTTAATGCTAATGTCCTCTTACCGCGGACCGGAAACAGCTCCTCCGGGCGACCCGCCGCGACCCTGCATTGATGAGGCGCGGGGACACGTGTCCTGCTGACCGCGGAGAGAATTACACAATGACCCGACGATTTATGATTCATTATATGAGCATCAGCGGCGAGAGATGAAGCACACAGCACTATACTGTAAAACAGTGAGATATTACTCCAGTGTAAATCAGCTGCGAATATACAGTAAAGTTTATTCCTGTGATCAAATCATTACTGCAGAGTCACATGATCAGACTTCATTCATGCACTAAAACCATCAATCCGGATTCAGACACACTGAGACGTGATGAAGAGAGAGACGTTAGTGACGAGAGAAGCAGGCGCTGGGTTTGAGGTAATGAATCTAACCCAGCGTTGGGTTACTGCGACTCGTTTCCATCATTAACTCGAGAGATGAAGCGGAACAGGCTCCTCTAGTCTAATTACACCTTGATGAATTAATTGAGAATCCTAGAGAGTGACATCCTATCTAAACAACATCACTTCCTGTTGATAAACAAAACACAGCAGAGAGAAAATGACCGGATTCCCAGTGAGGATGAGGATGATTCAATTCAATTCAATTTTATTTAAGTATAGCACACTTAAAACAACCAATGTTGACCAAGGTGCTTCACAAGATAAATACACCACAATACAAGACTCACACGATAAATAATAAAGCACTAAAATATTCTATAAATGAGTAATAATATTTGCATAAAAGGTAAAAACAAAGATTATTATAAAATAAAATGATGATGATGATGATGATGATTACTGACCTGATGATTACTTGAAATCGCTGGTGTTTCTGACGTCACAAACGACCTTATAACCAATCAGATCAACATGTGATCGGCAACCAGTGGATCTCTGAGTGCGTGGAGGCGGGGCTCATTTGCATATTCATAGAGCAGCGCATACTAAATGAGGCAAGGGTGTCAGGTTACATTCAAGGTATTTGGAGACATGACCACATTTTTATCAAGGAACTTGGTGATCAAAGATGAGACTTAAGGGATAGAATTATTGACAACAGGGGGACTTTAATTTAATATTGATAAATATAGACTTAGTCATAGTCTTGTAATCTTGAAATGGTCTTTTTATTTTTAGAAAAGTCTAGAAAGTCTAAATGTCCTTCATTTTATTTGTCGTTTGGTTGGTTCAGTTGACTCACGCACTGAATCACTTTCGCAGTTCCTGACGTCGCTCTGAGGATGAGGATGTACCTGAGTCTGCTGTGGATGAAGGTGAGTTCGTCTCTGACTCACGTCGGCTATAAATGAAAAGCACGTCAGCTGAGTTTAAGTTGAGGGCCGCGGGCCCCTGAAGAGCCGCTTGAACCGTCTGTCGGCCGTGAGTCAGCGCACGGGAACGCTGGATTCATCGCTCATTAACACACACACATGCTAGCTTTGTGACTTGGTTACATCTGCTCATGAAACGACCTCAGTCGGGTCTTAAAGTGACAGCTCACCCAAAATTAGACCCAATGATTGAAACCCAAATGTTGGTCCCTTTTCTTCCAGCTGATCGTGTACTTCATGACTGATACTGACTGCTTTTAAAGAGGAATGTCTGAAGAATAAATCATTCTGAAACTATAAATGAACCCTAGCAACACCATAGCAACCCACACTGCTAAAAGTGACGTCGCCGCGGCTCTGAAACCAAGGAGAGACACTTCATGACATCACTCCACACTGACTCAATGACATTTCCCACAGAATAATCACATGTATGGTCTGAATGAGTCATGCTGGTATTTAAATGAGCCATAGAGCCAAGCATTACAGGTGACAGGCCCATGCTTATTTTTATGTCATTTAGTCATATTATAATGTGAAGGAGAGATTATAAATACACATTTGAAGGCAGATTCTGGCGTCTTCATTGAAAGATAGATGTTTATCACGGATGTTAAGATCACTCTTACTCACCGTCTCATAATGCCTGTCAGTGTGTGTTTGTTCAGGCGGGGGCGTGTCCTCATGAATATTCATCCTCCTCCTCTCACTGTGATTGGTAAATGACACTGATGGAGGGAAATGTCAGTGAGTCAGTTTGACGAGGGTTTGAGCGCTTCATTGTGTTCGTCTGACAGATTTATATATACGGGAACGGTTGAATCTCAAGAGTCACGAGATATATTTCTACAACGCTTTATATCGTACAGATCGACTCAAAGCAGCTTCACAGAAACAAACAGGAAAATAAGAGAATTAATGTTGGAAAAGTCATCAAATAAGAGATTCAGGAGTGAAGCAGCTCTCCAGAAGATGGAAGAGTCATCATTCAGATCAATAACTGTGTTGTTCATATCCATCAGTTTTGATGTGATAAAGTTCAGTGTTGTTGTTGACAGGAGGTCAGAGGTGAAACCGTGCCATCTGTACTGTATTGTTAGGCGTGAGTGAGCCGGGAATAGCGCCGGTGGGTGGAAACACACTCGTCTTGGCAAAGGAGGAGCTGATGCTAAAACAGTGCAGGAACCCATCGGCTGAACGAACCCACTCATTACTGGCCGCTTCGGATGGGTTTATTCAGTCCTGTATCTGAGCCAGAGTTCATGATGAGGATCTTTAAAGCCTTTAATTACGGTGGTAAAAACAGAAACGGATCTTCTGTTTCCATGAGTCAGTGTCTGTGACATGAATGACGTTCACACGCTTCCCACACATACACACACACACACACACACACACACACACATGTATGAAGCCTCCTCGCTAACACATGCATCGCATGTTCAGTCTCTGTGAGGCCAGTCCTGAACATGTCTCTTCTCCAGAACAGATCAACAGGAAGATCTTGAAGTGTCCTTCTCTGACTCCTTTGGCAGATATCTGTTCTTCTTTTAATCACAAACTCACTCCATTTTTATACATTTTTAATTAAACAAGTAATTTAGCTTCTTCTCCAGTAAAGGCTCACATCTGAACAGTGACTATCATCTTCTGTAGATTGTTTACAGCTGAATCTGAGTTATTTCATATTTGATGGCGTTTGCTTCATTGGTGTTTTGTTGTGTTTATTACGTGAAGCTGCTGTGAAACACACTGACGAGTGTGTTTGAGTGACACGTTTACAGAATCGTTACATTTACACCACATTTACGCACTTCAATGAACGAACGAACGAACAAACAAATGTAAAAATGAACAAACGAAAGAAAAAACGAACGAACAGACAAAAAACAAGCAAACGAACAAACAAACAAAACATTTACAAAAAACATGAACAAAAACAAACAAATGTAAAAATGAACAAACGAAAGAAAAAACGAACGAACAGACAAAAAACAAGCGAACAAACAAACAAACAAAACATTTACAAAAAACACGAACAAAAACAAACAAATGTAAAAATGAACAAACGAAAGAAAAAACGAACGAACAGACAAAAAACAAGCGAACGAACAAACAAACAAAACATTTACAAAAAACACGAACAAAAACAAACAAATGTAAAAATGAACAAACGAAAGAAAAAACGAACGAACAGACAAAAAACAAGCGAACGAACAAACAAACAAAACATTTACAAAAAACATGAACAAAAACAAACAAATGTAAAAATGAACAAACGAAAGAAAAAACGAACGAACAGACAAAAAACAAGCGAACAAACAAACAAACAAGACATTTACAAAAAACAAGAACAAACAAACGAAAAAAACGAATGAATGAACTGAGCGCTTTACAATCATGTCAGGTGTCTCTCGCCCACCACACCAGCTGTAGGAAGAGAGAGAGATCAGGAACACAACCCTTTAAAACGCTAAAAGTAAGTGTGCTTCTGTCATATTCCGGCTTCAGGCGCGTGTGTTCATATTCTCTGATATAGTGAGAATACGCAGGAATCTTATTTGATTAAATGTTCATTTGGCTCAGTTGTACTCAGACTCATGAGCAGAGGTATGCTGTTTGCTGCAGATGATGAGATTTTTATGAATTTCTGATGCTTTAAACGTACGGACAACGTTCACCATCGCCGCGCGTTATACGATTATGCAAATCACTTCCAGTGACGTGGAAGCGTCAGGCGGCGACTCGCTCAGGCGAATCAGAGCGGATTCCTTCTGTTAGGACACCATCACTTCCTTTATCCAGACCTTCACCTTCACGATTACATTCACAAACATCTGCAGGATACACACACTCATCTTTACAACATCTACACACACTGCAGGACACAGAATATCACACACCACAGCGGCTTTACATGTGATCATGTGAACACACACTGACAGAGGCTGCAGACCGACGTGATGAACAGACTGATCATCTTCATCATCATCATCATCATCATCATCTCCATCTTCATCATCATCTTCATCTCCATCTTCATCATTATCATCATCATCATCTTCATCATCCCCACCATCATCATCTTCATCATCTTCATCTTCATCATCATCATCTCCATCATCAGAGATTGGAGCTTGTGTGTTTCTGGATAAAAGCATCTGCTCTCTCTCTCTCTCTCTCTCTCTCTCTCTCTCCCTCACACACACACACACACACACACACACACCTTCATTATTATCAAGCGCTCTTCAAATCTGCATCTCATATTTACATCTCCCGAGAGACGGAGAATCAGAGAGCCGCCGGAGTCTGTCTCTCTCACAGGAAGTCCATACAGGAGTGTGTGGCTGTTGCCATGGGGACAGATGTCTATCTGCTTGCCCGAGTGCCACAACATACGCTCTCTCACACACACACACATATATATATACACACACTCTGTGACGCACACACTGACCTGCAGAGAGAAGCTCTGATCAGTCTAATGCATTGACGTGAACATCAGCGCAACTGAAAAAGCAACACACACACACACACACCTGCAGGCTGCAACAACACACACACTTGCAACAACACACACACCTGCAACAACACACACACACTTGCAACAACACACACACACCTGCAGCAACAAACACTTGCAGCAACACACACCTGCAACAAATTACACACCTGCAGCAACACACTTGCAGCACACACACACACTTGCACAACACACACTTGCAGCACAACACACACTTGCAGCACACACACACACACACACACTCACTTAACTTAATCAACTTCATCAACACCATCTTCATCATGTAATCGTCACGTGCATGTGTGTGTAGATCTGCATAAGCGCGCGCACGTGCTGCCGGGAGTGACTCACTGACCCGCCGAACTGAAGAGACTCGGAACTTCTGCAAACTCGACTCACTTCCGGCGCGTGAACGCGCAGCAGCGGCGCCCCCTGCAGGACAGACGCGGGACAGCCGGAAACACGATGACCATATGAGGAGAAGCTGCACACACACACACACACACACACACACACACACACGCGAGCGAGCCTCAGTCTGAGCAGAGCATTCATTCATGTGCGTGTTTATAATAATGAAAGAGGAATCCATCAGATATTCTCACAGAACTGAAGGAACTGAATCACTGCAACATTAAACACACACACTCTCGCAGACACAGTGATGATGTTCCGGCCAATGAATCAGACCAGAGAACATCTCATCTTCATCATCATCTTCATCATCATCATCATCATCACCTTCAGCATCATCATCATCACCGGACACTGTGAGGGGATTCCCAGCTTCTCACAGGTCTGATGATGGACACACACACACACACACACACACTATAGCATTCAGACAAAACTTTTTTTAGATTCTTTTAAATGTTTTGGGAGACTTTCTCCATTTTGCACACATGCAGTAGAGTTGTGCTGTAATTATCTTATACATTTGCATTTTGAATAAACAATACATCTCACATGTTTCAACATCTTGCTTTACAGTTTTTTCTGAATGCTAATCGTGATTCTTGTAGCACAATTTCTAAAACTATTAATACGTATAGCAAAACCACTCACTGAGTTTGTAAAACTAAAAGCACAAAAACTGCTTTGCACTCAGTTTGTAATTTTGTAACACACACTTTGCAAAACTGTAGCCACAACTCACTGCTTACACTCAATTACCACATTTCCAACACACTCCTAGCAAAATTATACGCATGTATGGCTATCATTAACACGATTTTCCCAACTGTCTGGCTCACTTTCACATGTGAAACAGTTTTAGAAAATTAGTTCACTTTGCAATCAGCCTAAGCACTGTAAATAAGCCACAGGTAAGCTGTCTGTGTGGAGTAAAGGAGCACTAAGAGTGAGAACCAGAGGAGGCCGAGCGAGAGGACGTGGAGGTGAAGAGCATACCCGATATGTCATCATATGGGACAATGTTAGTTTCCATAGGGCTGCTTTGGTCCACAACTGGTTTACACACCACCCATTCTTCATGGCACTCATACTCTCCATTCTTAAATCCCATTGAGGAGTTCTGGAAAGTGTACGACCGTCATCCTCATCAACAGGTAGCCCTTTAACAGGCAATGGAGGAGGCATGTGGAGATACTGACCGGGCATCATGTCAGGCCTGGATACTAGATTCAAGGAGATATTTTCCCCGGTGCCTTGGACTGGAGGATATCGCATGCGATGTGGACGGAGTTTTGTGGCCGGACCCAGAAAGACGACATGATGTAGGCTGATTGTTGTTTTATTTTTATTTTTTAATTTTTTTGTAAAATTTTGTGTTCTGACTTTGTCTTGGTTTTGATGAGTGTGAATAAACACCAATACTTGAAGTTTGGATCCTTGTATGTTTACATGTTTACCTCAAATTGACATCTGTACACAGAGAAAGCAAAAGCCAGATGTGTTTTGTATTCATAGCATCAGTGTAGTTGGCACATTGTGTGCTTAGTAGATGATGGCTTGTGTTTACGGTTTGATACGAGAACACCATTTTTACGAAGATGTGAAGAGTTAATCTAGCTGCGTTTGCTTTGGCAAGAGAACTACAATGTTTTGATAATTTGGTGAAAGGTTTTCTTATTTGTGTATAGAGTTTTGCAAAACTAGCCAATAGTTACAAAGAATTTGCTTAAGCAATCAGAAAAAACTGTAATATTTATTTTGAATTTCTTCAATAAACAGTGAAGCTTGAGTGATCAGGAATATTGCAATTTATATAAATATGTTTTCCTTCAATTCCTCCATCCTCATTTTCTTCCCTCACGTTATAATCGTGTATAGATGAAGACAAGAGGAATGGAAACAAGGAAGCACAAATAATAAACAAGAAACACTTCAGGGGATTTTACTGAGTGAAGTTCGCCATCTGCTGTTCAGGAGCATGAAGAGCATCTAGAGCCTGTGTGAGATTAGATAGATAGATAGATAGATAGATAGATAGATAGATAGATAGATAGATAGATAGATAGATAGATAGATAGATAGATAGATAGATAGATAGATAGATAGATAGACAGATAGATAGATAGATAGCATAATTTGACCTGACAAAACACATTTGGCGAGTTACGTCTACAATGTTGATTACAGCAGCTCTGTGTTTCTACAGAAAATGAATTTCAGCTTTTTCAATATAATCCAAGATATTTCTTAAAAGTTGTTCTAATCAAAAGACTTTAGAAAATGTCTTTATTTAGAAATTTTCCTAATTGAATATTCTGTTTGTCACCATTGTTGAGATTCATACACTGATTTGATATGTCTATGTGGGCCTAAAAGACAGATTTTATTAGAACAACTTTTGAGAAATCCTTTAGATTATTGAGAAATCGAATCACTGTGATGCTGTACCCAACAGTATACATTTAACAGAGATTAGGCTCTAAAGGAGTTCTGTGATTCAGATGTTGAAACATAACCATCACCACCTGATCAACTTTTCTCTTTGTTCATGTAGCACGAATAACTCAGATACAACAGCCAAACAAAATCTAATGTTAACAGTTTAAAGGTCATGAGCCCAACTAAAGTAAACACCGATCACCATAATGGTGACTTAACTAAATTGATTTGTTCCTTTCCCTCCTGCTTATTACAGTTTTTCTCGATTGTTTACACACATTTTCTGAAAGAATGCCTCATTTTCTCAGAACTCTACACACAAATCTAAAAACACACACACAATCGGCAAAACCCCTCAATTCTCCTGCAAAATGAAACTTTACATTCAAAACAATGTTATTTCTTCGCAGAATGGTATTTTGTTTTCAAATGACACACACAAACCATCATATGAACAGACATTTACAGTAAAAGAACCAGTTGAAGACTGATGTGCTCAATGTAAAACACTTCTTCTCCATTCATCATAATGACTTGGGCCTTTTTTTGTTCAGTGTTACACTTACTACAGACATTACATACATAAGTGTGTTGTAAAATATTTGAGAATATTGTTTTTTATACACAGAACACACAAATACACGGTAACAAATATATTTTATTTTTCCCACAAAATCAATGGGAGATAGATCCCACATTTTGTACACCCCAACCAACACAAAGTTGCACATACAGTGGTCTACATACAAAACAACAGAATTTGTTATGCTGTTACAGTAAAAAAATAAATAAAAAAATATCTATGCTGCATCCTCTCTTTGGTTTTGGTATTTTATGCTAAAGCTCTGATTGCTAATTGTAAAACTGTGTGAAATGTGTTTGCCCATGTGACGAGTCAGTGTGAATATCTGAATGGCAGTGTGTTCCTCATGAAAACAAGAGATTTTCTGCATGAAAACTGTGCCAAATGCAGAGAATTGTGTGTAGTGTTTTGAAAAACGTGTGTTTTTGAACTGCAATTCGAGTGTAAAGCAGGAATTGTGCTTGTAGTTCAGTAGAACTGGTTCAGGGAGTTGGTGAATGAGTTACGTGTTGTGGTCATTGTGTCTCAAGTACCAGAAAATGTGTGTAAACAATCGAGAAAAACTGTAACAGGTGTCTTCAATAATGGTCAATCATCACTCAATGGATCACTTCATTAGCCCATTAATTTTAATGCTCTTAAATGTTAATGTAAAACTCATAGTTTTTGCTGTGTAGATAGATAGATTGACAGACAGAAGTAAAGTAGTTCACAACACAAAGTTCAGGAAGCAAAGTTCCCCAACAAAAATACAACCAGTGCAAACGATTTTTACAAATTATAAGTTGTATTTACAAATATGAATCGTCACTCTTATCTGCACCAGTTGTCTCCGTGGTTGTGTAGCGACTCGTTTGAATACACTAATGTCAGCTCCTCGGTGTGCCTCATGTCCCGCTGTGTGTATTTGTTTTTGAGATGTGCAATGCTTTGTCATGCAAATCTGTTAACATACAATTAGTTTCACTTTGCAACAGTTCAAACTTCCAAAGAAAGATGCTAATTGGTGGTGCAAAAGACCAAAAGCCACGTTTATTGGTGGAGGGGGGCATAGGGGCGGGACTAAGCATCAACTACCATTCCTGTTTGGCTCAGAACCACAAACCACCTGGGTTTCTTTGACGAATCAACGCTGATCAAAATGAATGATGCAATCACGTCCACTACAGAGCCTCTGAAGGCCCAAAAAACACCAAAAACCCCGGAAAAGCCACGAATCTCCTCTTTACAAGACTTTTTAAAGCATACAGATTGGATTATACATTCAAGAACAATAGTATTTTTCGTCACTTTCTCAGCTTGCCAAAAAAATGCTTACAATATTAATTTACATCAACTTTACTCTCCCAATTCAGCTCGTTTGCAAAGCATGATGGGAATGAAAGTCCTGTTTGGTTGGATTCGTCAAAGAGTAAATGTTTCAAGTCAGAAACCAGATGCAATGCTGTTAAATCCACATAAACTGCCTAAAATAAAGTGAAGAACATCAACCAATGATCTTTGTTTGAGTGCAGATATTAGATCAGATGAAGGAGATGAAGCTTCCTCTACACGTGTTGAGTCCCTCCTCCTCTTTCTCCATCTCGGTTTTCCCCGTTCACAGACACGAGGAGGAGGAGGTTACTGAAGAGCTGGACTTCACCGATCTCTCCCGATGTCTCACACACGGACGATCAAACGCTTCGCTCTATTGTGGGGATGTGAGTGCGGTTTGTTCTTTCTTATGTAGTTAGAAACGCTCTAAACTTGCTCATGTGTGTGTCATTACTTCCCTGAAGCTATTGTTAAAACTTCCTGGAGATTGTCGGCATTCCTGGACGGCGTTGCTTCCTTTACAACTGATAACGCCCTCCAGAAGCCAGACCGGCTCGCACGAGTCGAACACACTGTAATGAGCGCTTGTGTGTGTGTGTGTGTGATGGTGTTATCTGCGGTCTCCAGATGTTGAACACATGTTAGCGTGTCGCAGAGATTGTGCGCTCGCAACACCAGCTCCAGGGTTTGATTCCCAGGGAATGCCTCAACTGATCAGATTGAATGAAATGCGTTTAGGATGAAAGCCTCGGTCTAAAGCATGAATGTTCACTTTAATAATCTTTGGACACACACTTGAGTGTCACACAGGTCATGAATCGCACTTCATCAGGCCGTCACTGAGGGTGTAAATCTAACACAGGAACAGCAGCTTCGTTTACATGGACACAATCAGAATCTAATTGATGAATCCGCACAAGGTGTCCTCATGAATGATAAATAAAGTGATCGGGTTGATGTCCGCGTTTATATGTCACAAGTTTCTGATCTGATTTTTTGACATGCGCAAACTGCACGAATATACAGTTTCCCGCTGTTTGCGCTTAAATATTCTCCTCTATTAGTTCTTTATTTGTAATCGCTCGTGAATCCCTCGGTTTCTGCAGGTCTGCTGTCTCTGCCGTCAGGACGGGCCGCTCTCAGCTGCTGTAGAAGAGACTTTAGCAACGGATCGACAGCCTGTGAGCTGAGCAACACTCCGGATCCGGCCTGCAAAACAAACTGGATCGCTGATGTGAGTCGAACCCGACGACATACAAACAATATCATGAAATTACATTATTTGAGCATAAAAAGCCACATTTATGAGATAAGATGAAAAAAAAAGTCAAAGTTTTAAGATAAAATGTCAATATAAGATGCTAAGTCAAAATTGAGCTAAATGAGCTAAAATATCATAAATGAGATGAAATGTCAATTATAAGACTTATACATTATAAGACCAGAAAAGAGTTAGGATTTACGTAGATGACTTGTTTAAGGGTTCGGGTTATCGTGCTTGGGGTTTTGATGTTATATTCATTGTTTAGTATGTGAAACTATTCTCAAGACTGTGTGATATAAAGTCTCTCTTCCATATACAGTACTAGACCAATCGCAAACATGAACAAGGCTTGCCTCATTATATATTCATGAGCTATGTACAGCCAAAGACAGCACTTGCCCAATCACAGTCATTAACCTCATGAATATGCAGATGAGAACACTGACACCTCTCAATCAGCTGTGATCACATGACTGTGTGTGTGTGTGTGTGTGTGTGTGTGTGTGTGTAGGGTACAACGGTGGTGGATGAGGATGGAGGAACGGATCTGACCCGAGTTCATCACACAGAGCCACACACACTCGTCCTGAAAGGAAAACCCACAGAGGTTAAGTTCCAGATGGATTGTGAAGAGGTCGGGAGATCTGACATAGTCCTTTGTAATGGTGAGGGAAACACTCTTTTACTCTATAAAACACTACTTTACTATTCATCTTTCAAAAGTTTGGGGTCAGAAGATGTTTTAATGTTTCTGGAAGAGTCTCTTCTGCTCGTTCATTTGATCAGAAATACAGTAAAACAGTGAAATATTATTACAATATAAATCATCTATTCTCTATGTGTAATTTATTCCTGTGATCAAAGCTGAATTTTCACATAATCCTTCAGAAATCACTCTAATATTAAAATGTGATGCTCAAGAAACATTTATAATTATTAATGTTGAAATCAGTTCGTATTTTTGTGGAAACAAAATAAATCAATAATTCATAATTAATTCTTCATGATTCTTTGATGGATACAACAGGATTTATTTGAAACAGAATCTTTTGTCTGTCACTTCTGATCCATTTATGATAGTGTATAATAAGCATAACAGATCATTATAGGTATTTTATTTAGATTAATAAACTGTTGTTTCAGATATTATAATCTTAAAACGGTTATAAATCCAGATATAAGTCTTTAGCTGAAGTGATTGATGAGTGTTTTCTGTTCCACCAGATCCCTGCCGTCCTCCAGGTGAGTCTGACACACACACACACACACACACACACACACACACACACACGCACACTCATAAACATGCAGTTATTATAAAAACACACACTAAAACACACTTGACAATCAGAACGATGTGGTTATGAGAGTCAGTATTAACGTTCTGTGTGTTTCAGAATCGCAGGACAGTAATAACGCTGTGAACCCTACTGCCGACGTCTTCATCCTCCTGTCCATCATCATCCTCATCTTCACTGTGTAAACGAGTGAGCAGAAGCAAGAGAGATAGATAGAGAGATGTGACTGATGTACAGTAATAATAAATACAGAGGTGGAAAGAGTACTGAAAATTTGTACTCAAGTACAAGTACAAGTAGTTGCTAAAATAATACTCGATTACAAGCAAAAGTACTGGTGTTAAAAATGTACTTAAGTAAAAGTACAAAGTACCCCTCTCAAAAAACTACTCAAGTACTAATTACTAATTACTTTTAGCCTGTGATATTTATTTACTTTTATGGAAACCAAGTTATAAAAATGGTCTAATATAATAATTATTATTAATGAATTATAATGCAAAATAAATAAGCTTATTGGGTTATTTTATTTATAAACTTTTTTTTTCTTTTTTTTTACAATAAAGATTTCCAAACGTACCCTACTAATATTTCAAAAGTTTCAAAAGTTATCAGCATTTAGCACTGACACAAATGTGCCATCGACAGACTGTCAATCAGTGCAGTTACACTGTTATGCCAGTGGGTCGTGGAAGGCAAGACACTGTTTTTATGAAAGACTCTTCATTAAACTCTTCATTCTAAGCTTAAAACACGGATTCAATATTAATAAAACAATGTGTTGACAATGACATACAATATAACTTTTTAATCTAAGTTTACAATGCTAAATCTTTATTACGGTATATGTGCTTGTCACCTGAGTAACACTGAAGCTCATGTTTCAAGTGATGTTTTTAGTCAAATTATCGTGAGGTCTACCCAACTTTAAAAACAAAAACAACTGAACTATCACATATCACTGCAGAAACAAAGTTTCTATAAAACGTCTCCTTTCCTTCCTCTGTATAAGAACAACTCCTCCATGTGGGGTCATGGGCATTCGTCATCTGGTATTTCTTCCGAATTTTCAATGAATTCAGTGTCTCGAATGTCCATGTCCATTACGGCAAAGTCCTTTGATAACACTAAAATACAAACTGAAGGACGTGTGAGGACGAATATAGCTCTCCAGAAACCGGGCTTTTTTCCCGATCCAAATACAAGGGTTTTTATTGGCCCGCCCACGATCAGTTATTTCCATTGGATACCCAAATGCTGGTCAAAGATTTGAATAATTGTTGAATTCAAATTGTACAAGTACTTTGTAATTAATGGGATTTTTAAAGTAGTGAAGTACATTACTTAACTTAATTTGTACTCAAGTACAAGGAAAATTACAGGCTAAAAAATGTACTCATAAAAGTACAAGTACACGAAAAAACTACTTAATTACAGTAATCTGAGTAGTTGTAATTCGTTACTTCCACCTCTGAATAAATACAGTAATAATAGTGATATACAGTAATTAATTACAGTAATATATACGGGATATATAAAAGCGTCTGTGTTTCAGGTGATTCGCAGTGAAGATTCATGATTCTGTGCCGTGGAGGTCAAACAGAGATCATAATAAATCCTGTATATATCTGATTCTAGATCAGTATCTGCTCAAGCCTCTGTAATGCAGTGTGTTCGCTTAACTTGGATATTAATAGTGCGCTCAAATATTCTTCTTTCATTGCTTTTACATTCCGGAAATATTCAATTATAAGAAATATCAACATACGTCATAAATGAAACATGAAACTATCATTATTATTTACATTATTATTCATATATTTGTAATAGTTTATTATGTATTTCAATGCTTTATCAAATATTATATTCTACAGTATATAATATTTTGTTATAAATAAACTGATATGTAGTTTTGACATTTGAGGAAAATGTTTCAACTACATTCTAATCTAGAAATTTAATCTAAAAATTAACATTTTTAATCTAAAAAGTCAAAGATGATTTCTGTATGGATCAGAAATGTGTAGGTCTAGACTTCTCCTTCATAAAGGGTGACGATATGTTTTGAAACCGAGAGGACTAACATGTCTGATCTAATATGTTGAAAGAATGTATTATATTTGTGCGTGATTGAGATCATAATCAAAAGTTTTTATTCATTTTTGTATTCATATTAATGATCGTTCCCGATAATAAATCATGTAATTTCCTAATAAGGCAGAGAAAGGTTCAATTGTGTGTGTGTGAGGCTAGCCTGTGTTGTGTTATTATCTGTGATTACTCTCATACCTGAGCCTTTCTAATAAACCGTTATAATCATTGATTGAACATCTGTCTCTTATTCAGAATCGTCTTAGACATTCATTCGTTCTGTATATACTTGTTGTATTATGAATGACAATAAAGTTTGTCAAGTCAAGTCTTGTTTATTTAGGCTATATTTTGAATTACCATGTTCATTCTGATGGTAATTAATTACATCATTTTAAAACAACAATTTAAAACAACTTTTTTTGCGCAATAACAAGATGTCATGTCGTTGAATCTACATATTTTCTTGGCTTTATAAGGACATGCGTCATGTAGGCTACAAAATATGCCTTATTATCCAGATAAATTGTAGCCTATCATGCCTGTATCACAGTCCTACGTTCAAAAAGCTTAAAGGAGTAGTTCACTTTAAAAAAAACTCTTGCTGATAATTTACTCACCCCCATGTCATCCAAGATGTCCACGTCTTTCTTTCTTCAGTCGAAAAGAAATTAAGGTTTTTGATGAAAACGTTCCAGGATTCTCTCCATATAATGGACTTCAATGGGGTCCAAACGGTTCAAGGTCCAAAAGACAGTTTCAGTGCAAACTGTTCAAAGGGCTTTAAACGATTCCAGACGATGAATAAGGGTCTTATCAAGGACCCTTCGAGTCATGGCTTGAAAAAAGATTTGCTGCTGGCGGATCTGAGACACAGGCCGAGCTCAGGTCATGAGGAACACAGATCTGGAAAACACTTCACAGCTCCACGCCAGCATCATCACACAAATCAACACTTATACGTACATATCTATATCTGCAGAAAGCAAAATAATTGTCCTTATATATGTTTAACAGAGACACAGATGAAACGATGGGATGACTCTGGAGACTCGTGTGTGTGTGTGTGTGTTGGTTCAGGTTGTTGTGATTAATCGCCAACAGTGTGTAAAGACATTCATGACATCATAACTCTTTATTGTTTGCCTACAGCTGCCTTAAAGTCCATCGCTCAGTGTGTTTACTGGTGAACTGGCGAGATGTGAGGGACTGAATACTGAGGACAGTCTGACATCAGTGTGTGTGTGTCATAAAGAACAACATCTGGAGGTCAGAGGTCATATAACTGGATCACGAGGTCAGAAACAACCCGACACTAAGAGACCAAGAGACTCAGGAATAAGACATGGTGAAAACAGGAGAGAGAGAGAGAGAGAGAGAGAGAGAGAGAGAGAGAAAGAGAGAGAGAGCCCAACTCACACTGACGGGAACAATATGGATCTTTACAGGTTCTGGCTTGTGGGAAATCTGTAGCGTTTGCACTTTTACCGGAGTAAATATTTGCCTGTCGCTGGTCAACGTTCATTCAGCCTCCAGCTCTTCAAACAGCAGCAGAAGATCAGGACCAGGACTCACGGCAGATTCACAAGCTTCACACACACACTTCAGCACGCATCGCTATAGTGTTCTTACTGTACGAGTGTGTACAAGCGTTTCCAGCCGTAGCGTTACAGTGGCAGCTCAATCTAGCACTTCCATTTATTATCTCTGAAATAAATATAGTGATTTTAATCCAATTTAGTGTAAAATGATGTCAGTTTTGTCATTTTAATCAAATAATGCATTCTGGGAAACACTTTCTCACACAGTTTGATCAGATTATATACAGTGAAAGTAGAAAGTAGCAAATGTAGTATGCGATCATATAATAATAAAGGCCAGTTCACACCAAAGAGAATAACGGTAAAGTTTTAACAATCGTTCAGACTCCGACATTGAAGGAATAAATAACCTTATACAAATGTGTACATTATGCAGGGTTCTCAAGTCTCACACATTGGCTGTGAGACACGCAATTCAACCGGTTCGCACACTCACACGCCACACCGCGTATTTCTCACGCTGAAAAGGAAACGCCAACCAAGTTGTCCTGCAAGCTTTATATTTAACGTTGTATACGAGCGCAGGCACACAATGTGAAGTTTCCTGCCGCTAGCGCGTATCTCGGCCAGATTGCGTTCGTTAGTAAGGCAAAATAGATGCGCGAACAAACGGAAGTTGACGGAACATTCTCGGCTAGTTAGTAGGTAACCAACAACATCGCAGGAACACACGTCGTGATGGAGAAGGTTAGTTGGAAGAAGGCTCGTTTAACATTTTTAGGCTAGAACATTTAAAATATATCCCATCGAATACATTATTATTGATGCAGTCAAAAACTCTACAACTACTCTGCAACCAGGCCAGGAGCTTTGGCTGTTTGGCTAGCTATTATCTGAAACTAAAGGAAATGTTAGTAGGTATGGGAAGGAATGAAGATGTATTTCATTTTATTTTAAATTATATATTATACTGTATTAATAGTCTTTCCTGTAACTATGTTGTCTTATCCTGTTTTGATAAAACTTGAGAACCCTGACATAGTGCTTACACAGTGAATAAGTGCATACTTTGGGTCACACACCCTACACAGTACATAGTGTCTAGTACGTAATTTGGGACACCATCCAGCCTCTAGCAGTGGAAATCATCCAATCAGAGGCTGTCAGCTTCGAAACAATCTGTCAATCATCTGTGTGTGCGGGAACACGCCCGAGGACAGTTAAAACACACACCTGTCTCATCTTTATTGCGTTACAAGATGGATGAGATGAACAGTTTTCCAAGAAAACCTCTGCATGTTGGAGCTCCTTCCTCTTTCCTGAGTTTTTCTGGGAATCTTCGGCATGTCAGAGCAGCTCTGTGAACCCGAAACACACACTACTTCAAACGGCAAAATCGCTAAACTAAATATTTAAATCGTTTAAAATGTAAGATTATACCAGTTCTCGCACTTTAGATGACTTTTGCGTCGATAAAACGACTAATCTATCTAATCTACAGCTCCAATCGTCGCATCGCCTCAGAGACCGGGAGCTCCCGCGCATTCTCCGCGCGTGCGCAGTGGCCGCCTGCGGTCGCGCGCTGGGTCACGAGCACCAGAGACGCACGAGCGCGCGCAGCAGCGGAGCTCAGCGATCATTCAGCAGGATTAACACTGAATCATGAGCGTGGGAAAACTGGTAAGATTGCGATGATAACACTTTCTCTCTGCGGTAATAATGCGCTTTGACTCGAGTCGAGCAAAGGAAGAAGTGTCGCAGATGTTAGTTATGAGTTTTGAAATAAATCTTGGGTTTGTTCTGTGTGGGTCGCTTTGCAGGTCAGATTTCGCAAGCTGGTGTGTAAATACAAACTATTGAACTGTCCAGTGTGTTCACTTCTCCAGAACAACAATTCATACACAGTACAAGTCATGCAAAGGCCTGTTTTAATATAAATGACTAATGTCATTACAGAAATCACTGTCATTATTAATGCATCATATTCATGTAAAAAGATCCGTATTATATAAAAGTATATCAAATTCAGTCAGATTAGATTCAACTTTGTATTAGTATTGGCATTATTTAGAGGCAGTAAAACACATGTAAATATGATTAAATGAGGTACGCAGGATTCTCCCGAATCTTCAAAACGTCCATTTTATGTGTTCTCTTGCGAACGTTGAGGAAACATTATATTGTGTCATTTTTCAAACATTATTGGAACGTTACTTTTGAATGTTCTCTTTAGATTAGATAGTATTGAACAAACGTTCTACTAACGTTAGGCTACTGTAAGAACGTTCTATGGGTGTTTGATGATGTCATTCTCACGGTCAGATGGTTGAAGTGTGTCAGTGATGAGCAGATGAAGAAATAGCTCTCCTCCCGTCCTGACACACACTTAACCCTCAACACACACTTAACCCCATCACTGCCAGTAGAGGCCACCAGTTAACCTTTAAAAGGGGCCTTAAAGGTGCTCTAAGCAATGTCACACTTTTTTTAGGCCAAAACATTTTTTGTCGCATACATCAAACATCTCCTCACTATCCGCTAGCTTAAACACACTCCCCTAAACACACTGTAAAAAAAAATGTGGTCTATGCAGACAACCCCGGGTCCACAAATGGCAGCAGAAACAAACTGCTGCAACCCGCTCCACGAAACATAATAAACTGTTCCAGCCAATCACTGACAAGAAGGCCCTGGGGGCGGGGTTTGGGGAGGTCAGTGCGCGGATGAGGAGAAGGGAGGGTCTATCTAGCCTCCGTTTTGTTTGAAAATACTTTAAACGTCAACAAGAAGTCACGTGACCCGACATCGCGTAGAGCACCTTTAAGATGATTTAAAATCATTTAAACAAAACAAGCTATAAAACCAGCCAAAACAACCAAAAAATCAGCAGCTTCCATGTTTTATTTCATCACTGAAACAAATTTGTCTATGAAGACGGTTCACTCGACTTGTGTAGCTATATGGTGTGGGAAAACTTCTTTTCTCGAGAATATTGAAGCCTTTATTTTAAAACTCAGGGACAGTCTGGCACCCCCGTCCCGACTTGTGGGCCCTCCATGAATGGCCCTTCAACGGGTATCCAGAAAGCGTCCTGATTGGTTCGCCATAGGCGCGCTATTACAGCCGGCACTGCTTTTTAAAATAAAGGCTTCAATATTCACAAATAAAGAAAGGAGTTTTCCCACAGCGTACAGCTACACGATACTCCTTCCCTTATCTGTCAGATCTAGCTCACGATCCACACGCTCTTGGAAAACCTTCGATGTTTAACGAATCCTCTTTTTATTTTATTTTTTTTTTTTATAGATTTCTTGACCTGGAAAACTTATGGAAATGAATAATTTTATACATTTAAATATACATTTTCATTCTAGTTACTTAGGCCGTAAGCTCTAAAATATTTTAACGGGTAAAAATTGTGGGGAAAAAAACAATGTTATATAGACTATGTTATATATGTGTGTGTGTGTGTGTCAGGTGGTGTGTGTGCTGGCGCTGGCTGTGTGTGAGGCGTACGTGTTCCAGGCCGGTCAGTCGTCGGGAGAAGTGGACGACGCTCCTCCACCAATCAGAGGTCAGGCTGCTGTCACGTGTGTGTGTGTGTGTGTGTTCATCATCACTCGTGTGTGTGTGTGTGTGAGTGGCACCAGCCTGACGAACCCATGTGTGTGTGTGTCAGATTTCTCAGGGTCGTGTCAGGGTCGTTGTTTCGAGCTGAAGGAGGCGGAGCCGCCGAGCTGCAGGTGTGATAACCTGTGTAAGACGTACCTGAGCTGCTGTGCAGACTTCGACCAACAGTGTCTGAAGACAGGTGAGATGAACACACACACACACACACACCACAATCATACGCTTCAGTTAAATCATTAAAAAGATGAAAACAGACATCAGAGAACCATGAACGTGAACGTCTTCCTCTGGCTTCTTTTTTCTCTAATATTTGAAATATTATTTTTCAATTCAATTATTGAAATATTAACCATTTTCATAAATATTTAGATTATTAGATATTTATTTATTTATCTCAAAGCGGTTAAAAATCTCTATAAAATATCTCAAAAATATTTGAGATATTTTATTTTAAAGCGGTTCAGCTGTTTACGAATACCAGATCTAGAAAGTCTGAACTGTGAAATGTAAAAGTTGATCTGAATGTGTGTGTGTGTGTGTGTGTGTGTGTGTGTGTGTGTGTTCAGCGGGAGGCTTCGAGTGTTCGCAGCAGCGTTGTGGAGAGACCCGGAACGACAATAACGCCTGTCACTGTTCAGACGACTGTCTACAGAGAGGAGACTGCTGTACCAACTACAGATCACTGTGCAGCGGTCAGACACACACACACACACACACACACTACAGATCACTGTGCAGCGGTCAGACACACACACACACACACACACACTACAGATCACTGTGCAGCGGTCAGACACACA
>NC_142786.1:247500-297500 GCF_988280905.1 Pimephales promelas
TTTAAACCGTTTTGGTCCGGATGTCTTCTCAGATCTGGATCACGGCAGAGAAACAGGGTGTGAAAGCGGGAACCTTCTTCTGGCCCTGGTGAGATCACAGTATTCATTTAATCTGCTTCATATTACTGAGTTCAGATCTTAATGGTTATATTGATCCATCGTGAACTTATTAATCAGACCTATCCGCTGTTCTTCAGCAGAGTTTCATCTTAAAGGGATAGTTCACTTTGAAATTAATGTTTGATATGTTTTATCTTCCCTCAAGGGCATCCGAGATGTAGGTGTCTTTGTTTCCACAGTATTTTCAATTTTGACATTTTTCAGTCAAACCGTTGTTGTCTATCAGTCATACACTGGAGGCTAAGGGGGTCCACCAAAGAGAAGTCCAAATTAAACATGATTTAATGACTCGTAAATGTAAGTACACATTAATGGCCTAAGACACGAAACGAGCGGTTTGTGTGAGAAAACCAACAGTATTTATATCGTTTTACCTCGGGTAATCACAGTGATCTGAATCAGTTGTTCAATGTCCAACTGAACCGAACTGAATCAGTTCAATGTTACGCCGGAAGTGATCGCTTGCGTGTGACGTCACTCAATATTTACACGGAGATTTCGGAAGTTTTACCTTTTACTAAAAATATTTAGATATACCGAAATCGTCTTCCATTGCGGTTTCCTGTATATCTAAATATGTTTAACGAAAGGAAAAACTTACGAAATCTCTGTATAAACAAAGAGTGACGTCGATCACTTCCAGACCGAAGCGCCCGTGCCGTCAGATCATTGTGTCATGGCTGTGATTACACGAGGTAAAACGATATAAATACTGTTCGTTTTCTCACACAAACTGCTCGTTTTGTGTCTTAGGCCATCAGTGTGTACTTACATTTACGAGTCATTAAATCATGTTTAATTGGGACTTTGGTGGACCCCCCTAGCCTCCAGTGTATGACTGATAGACAACAACGGTTTGACTGAAAAATGTCAAAATTGAAAATACTGTGGAAACAAAGACACCGACATCTTGGATAAAACATATCAAACATTAATTTCAAAGTGAACTATCCCTTTAAATGAGGTTTTCATCTTAAATCAGCGTCTGTGTTTGGAGCAAAGCTCAGAGTGTCACTGCAGGAGACTCATGACACAACCAACTCATGATACAAACAAAGACCTTTCTCACTCACACACACACACACACACACACACACACACACTCGGTCTGTCCCAATCATCATGTGCTTCATTCGCTTGAGTTCTGAAGAAGTGACCAGCCACTCGTGAACAAGATCTCTGACGTCTGTCTGTGTGTGCTTAGACGTTCTTTCTGAAGGCCTGAATAAACACCTGTCTCTCTGAATGTCCGTCTGTCTGTCTGTCTGTCTGTCTGTCTCTCTCTCTCTGTCTGTCTGTCTGTCCGTAGGGTGATTCCTCTGGAGAGGAGGATTCTCACTATTCTGCAGTGGCTGCATCTGCCTGATGACGAGAGGTGCGTCATTTCTCCTCTTACTGGGAAAATAAACATTCTTATGGTGGAATCTCACAAAATGGTGTTTAAAAAGCACGTTCGGATAATTAACCTAGTTTTCACGAGAGGAGCTCGCCCAAATGCTTGTGGTGATGTCAGGTTCGTGAATGAATCATTCTTTTGAACCGGTTCACCAAATCAGACTGAATCAATCAGAAAAGGGGCCCACCATCATTTTTAACATTAATAGGCTTTAAGTTAACTTGAAACAATCTTCAAATAAACCCATTAAAATATAAGTGTCACATTTACCTGTGCCTTTAATAAGTGTGTTGTGTATAGTCGTATAGTGGTGTCTCGGTCAGTATCAGCTCTCTCCGCTATCATTGTTCCCCACTAAGTTTATTTTGCACATTAGGTTGTGTGTGGTGTGTTTTTCCAGGCCGTACGTCTACGCGGTCCACTCGGAACAGCCGGATACTTACGGACACATGCTGGGCCCGCTGAGCAACGAGGTGAAACACACACACACACACACACACACTCTGATTAGTATCTGACATTTAGATGAGGGTAAATATGACACTGGTTTTAACTCTGAGAATAGAGGAGTTTGAAGATGACGAGTGTACTTACTCTAGTCAAGATCAAGTCTACAACCCCGTCTCCAACACTACTGAATGAACAAACGTGTGTGAAATGAAATTGAAGCTTTAAAAGAAGACTTGATGTGCAGGAATTTAGTTGTCAGTTTCCATAGTATTCCAGTGAAGTGTAGTAATGGTGTACTTTACACTCCTGCTCATGGCCAAACAGCCGTTTGAGAGTGTTTTCACTGCATGTGTGTGTGTGTGTGTGTGTGTGTTGGGACAGCTGGATAACACGCTCAGGAAGATCGATAACATCATCGGTCAGCTGATGAACGGGCTGAAACAGATGAACCTCCATCGCTGTGTGAACGTCATGCTGGTGGGCGATCACGGTACGTCTGTTATAGAAATAAACACTTCAGATCTAATGATCTAATGAAAGATGGCCTTTAAGACTCGGGTCTCACTGCTCCGTGTGTTTGTGTTCAGGGATGGAGGAATCTCACTGTGAGCGAACGGAGTATTTGGGCTCTTACGGACTCGATGTTGATGCCATCACGTTAATACCCGGATCCTCCGGTCGAATCGGCCCCAAAACGGCCAACACACCATGTGAGTTAATGCAGTTACACAAGTAATAACTGCAGACTAATATAGTGTTTTAGACAATATTTATAACTTTTTGAGAATGTTTTTCTGAATTTGTAGAGACATTCTTCATTAATTTTGCTAACAAAGTATGGAGACTATGTCAAAATTGTACTCCAAACGACCAAATTATTGAACCAAAACACGTGAATGATGGTAAATTTCCAGTTTCTATTATCAGTATTAAATAACTATATTTTCTCCACGTAAAAACATTGCATTAACGTCACAATTTCCGCAATGACATTGTGTCAAAAACAGTGTTAATTACAGTAAGTACTTTACTACAGTTTTATAAGAACTGATACCTCTACATGACCGGTTTAATTGATGCATCTCTTCATGTTTCAGACAATCCGAAGGAGATCGTTGCTAACTTAACAGTAAGTGTGTAAATCACACAAAACCACTGTGGTGTTTGTCCATAGTGCATCATGTGACCTTTGACCCTTCCCGTTTCAGTGTAAGATGCCCAATCAGCACTTTAAGCCGTACCTGAAGCAGCACCTGCCCAAACGGCTGCACTACGCCAACAACCGACGCATCGAGGACGTGCACCTGCTCATGGACCGCAAGTGGCACGTGGCCATGTGAGGACCAGTGTGTGTGTGTGTGTGTGTGAGCTTTATGTAAAAACAACAAGTCTATTATAGTCGACACTTTAGAAAAACTGAGTATACGGGACGTTTACAAGTCAACGATGTGCTTAAGACGGTGAAGACGACACCGTTGTCAAAACGATTTCCATTCACATGGATCCGCTAAAACCAATTAAAAATCCCTGTATTCTGTGTGAAGGCCAGTAGATGGCGACGAAACACTATAGACTGAACACGTGATGCGCATGTGAGAGAGACGTTTTTAAAAACTTGCACTTTGAAACCCGTCGTCGTGTAAACGGATGACCAAAACGCTTATACGTTTTTAGTTGCGAGCGGTGTCGTGTACGGCCCCTTTGGCCTCGTTTACACTGCATGGTTCAAGCGACCCAAATCCCATTTTTTCCTCTCATGTGACACGGATCGGATGTGACCGGTGAACGTTTAAGCAGGAAAAAACGCTTGGATTCCGATTTTCTCAGATCGGATTCAGGCCTCATTCATATGTGGTAATAAATCAGATACGTGCATTTGCGTGTGCCATGTAAGCAGACAAATCTAATATTCCCCAGTAAATGCGAGTCATGCGTCATTAAAAACTGCACGATTACAGGCGCGAGGGAAGAAAGGAGACACACAGTGGAGCAATGCGGAGGTTTCATGTCTTTGGAGTGTTTGGGGCGAAGAGTGCAGGCTAAAATGCAGGATTGTTACAGAAATAAATCGGTTTTTGAACACATTTCACGAGAGGCATCGTTTTAAGTGCTCATGGCCAGAGCCTCTCCTCTTTTTTTCTCCGCCGTACGAGACCAATGTTTTGATGACTTATTGAAATATTGTGGAAAGAAAACACTGGATAATTTTATTCGCATCGGCATCCATTGAATTTCGTGCCGTTTTGATTTTAATTTTAATTTTTGTAGAGGAAGACGAACTCAAGTGATGTTTTAATGTGTTTGTGTTTGAGAGCAGAACACCTGCAACCTGCGGATACTTCGGAGATCATGGGTTTGACAACAAGATCAGCAGCATGCAGGTCAGTCAATCAATCAATCAATCAATCTATTAATTAATTAATCAGTCAGTCAAACAATACATTCATCTATATATTATTTAAATCAGTTCAATCGATCTATCTTTCCTTCACTATGTTTATCATCTATATTCCTATCTATGAATCTTGTCCGTTGTGTTTTCCTCACAGACGATCTTTATGGGATTCGGGCCGAGCTTCAATTTCAAGACTCAAGTGCCCGTGTTTGAGAACATCGAGCTGTATAACGTCATGTGTGGTGAGCAAATCCTGACGCGTTTCTAAAGAGTGTTTGATCAGGAGAATCATGACAGATGAATGCAGTGTGTGTGTGTGTGTAGATCTCCTGGGTTTGACTCCGGCTCCTAATAACGGGACACACGGCAGTCTGAATGACATGCTGAGAAACCCTACATATACTCCCACTCAGCCGGAGGAAGTGACATCACCAACGCCTTTAGCCCCGCCCTCTGAAGTGACCCATGACCTGAGCTGTAACTGTGATGACGAGGTCAGCGACACACACACACACACACACGTGTTGTCTCCAGGTCAGTGGATTGAGTCTCTTCTCGTTTCCAGAACAACATTGAGGAGAGTTCTGCTGCGGACGACGGCCCGCACAACAGTTAAGATCAGCTTCACACACACACACACACACACACACACACACACTCGTCCCCAACATGAATAATTTTCTTTGTTTAAATGTGTTATTACCATTATTACTTGTATGTATTCTTTGCATTTGCTTTGTGAATTTTGTCTCTTTATATATAAGTTAAACAGTTTAAAACACTTTCACAGCTTATTTAACTGCACATTTGGTTAGATATTTGGCTTTGATTTTCTAGCGACTTTTAATTGAAATTATTTTGTAAAATGCCTATTTTGTATAATATAAAAATGTATAGTTCAGTACATTTGCTTTACAGTAAAATTAAATTTCTGTAACTTTTTTCATTTTCATTTTTTAAAGTGCTTTGTGTGTGTGTGTGTGCAGACGTCACACACCTGCCGTTGGGTCGTCCCGCTGTCCTGTTCCAGACGGCGTACACACTGCTGTGTCAGTCGGATTACTGCAGCGGCTTCAGTCCCGCCGTCAGCATGCCGCTGTGGAGCGCCTTCACACTGACCGCACAGGTGCACGAAACACTGCGCTTACACACACACACACGTTCCTCTGAGCCCTTTCAGTGTTTCAGTGTGTGTGTGTGTGTGTGTGCAGGTGGAGGTGGTGTCGTCCAGCGAGTGTGTGAGAGCAGATCCTCGTCTCGATCTCACACACACATGCAACACGTACAGCCAGGAGTCCGGCGTCACACACGCGTTCCTCTACCCGCCGGGTCAGTCACACACACACACACACACACACTCTTCTCCTGTTCTTCGAGGTTGTGTTATGACACTGAATGTAAAAATCAGCCCAATGATGTCTAATTCAAGGCTTAACTCATTTATATCAACATAATTTCCCCAGTTTACTTATTTATAATTACTTATAATTAGGGCTGTGCAAAAATTAATTGTGATTAATCACATCCAAAATAAAAGTCTGTGTTTACATTATATATTTGTGTGTGCTGTATATAATTATTTTGTATATATAAATACACACACATGCATGTATATATTTAAGAAAATGTGTTATTCATATATAAAATATTTATATTTACATAATATAGATTATGTATTTATATATATATATATATATATATATATATATATATATATATACAGAATTTAATCGCAAATAATTCTTAAATATATACACATGCATGCATAGGTATTTATATATGCAAAATAATTATATACAGCACACACAAATATATTACGTGTGTGTTGAAGGACTGATGTTGTTTCTCTGCAGATTTCTCCGTCACGGCTGAATCCAGATACGACGCTTCTCTCGTCACCAACACCGTTCCCATGTATCCCGCCTTCAAGAGTGAGTCTGACGCTCCAAACATCACGAGAGCATGAACTGATCCACGTTAGCAGAAAAACATTGAGTGAAGCGTTTGAGAGATCAGCGGCGTTCAAAACTCGCATCTGATTGGCTATTTTATATTTTAATCGTGATCATGATTTCTGCTTCAATGAAAATTAAAAGTATAAAACCAACATAAATTATACCATTTATTATAAACAATATTTACTATAAACATCAAGCTTAAACAAATTATTGACAGCGAAACTCATCATTCGGCATGTGTTCAGATTATTAAAAACACAATTTTTATATTCCTGAAAGAACATGCGTTTGTGAATCACATTAAATCTAAATTAAGACTATTTAAGCTTTATACACTGTGTGTGTGTGTGTGTGTGTGTGTGTGTGTGTGTAGAGGTGTGGCGTCACCTGCAGACAGTGGTGCTCCGGCGGTACAGTCAGGAGAATAGTGCTGTGAATGTGATCATGGGACCCGTATTCGATCACGACCACGACGGACTGAGAGACACCGAGGAGACCATTAAACAGTGAGAATCACACACACACACACACCTAATACATATTTTTATACAAATTGTATATTTAAATAAATGTTTATTGAAATATAATTTATTACTATTTCATTTATAATATAAAATATAATAATATCAAAAATAAAAAAGTGTTTATTCCGAGACATGCTGTCTGACACTCATGTTATTTTTATGAACATGTTTATCACGTTCAAATTATGTGAAATTAATTATTCTTTTAAATATAAATATCTACATCTATGTAACTTAATCATACATACATATATATATACATTTAATTTATTCAGATAATTAAATAGTATTAAATCTTATCTAATATTTTATATTTTTTTAATAATGTAAAACATTATTATTTTAGAATTACGCCATTATATATATTAATCAATTATATTATAAATATAAATGTAATTATTATTTATTAATTGTATTATTTGAAGTAATATATTAATAATAATAATATTTATACATAATAATATTTATTATGCATAACTATAATTTATTAAATTTAAAAAAAAATTATTAAAAGATTTTTTATATGATTTAATACTATTTATGTGTGTGTCAGGCATGCGGTGGGCTCCGTCTCCATCCCCACACACTTCTACTGCATCATCATGGGCTGTGAGGAGCGTAACGCCACGCTGGACGAGTGCGACGGACGACTGACGCTCACGACCTTCATCCTGCCTCACCGCGACGACAACAGCGAGAGCTGCGACGTCAGTAACACACACACACACACACACACACATACTGAGCTCATCCTCACAGAAAAAAAGTTTTGCATTTGTGTCTCAAATTTGTGCTTATGAATGTGGAACAACTCAATCCACACGTGCACAAATCACTCTTATAAATGTGTTTTGATAATTAATGTGATCGTTTGACACTGAAAACTCATCAATTCAAATGAAATTGATGAAAATCCAGCAGGAAAAAATGACATTTAAGTAAATATGCAGTTAAAAAGAGCTATTTTAAATATTATTTTATATATAAAGCATGTGTGTGAATTACAGTAGGTTAAAATGCTTCAAAGTTCTGCTGTGTGTATAAATATGAATAATGCACATAATTATCACTAGTGTAACATAACCTAGTGTTTATTTATGACCAGCAGATGGAGCCATTTAGAGTCCAAACTAACCAGACCACAACACACACACACACACACGTCACACACACACACACGTCACACACACACAGCGAGCTGTTATTTAGGCTGCAGTGACACTGATTTATGATTCAGTGATGATGTCATTTTTCCTGGGAATATTTAACATTTCTTCAAACCGGGAAATAACATGATTTGGGCAAGTGTGACGGATCAGATCCAGGTCACCTGTGGTGGAGTACAACAACACAACTACACAACTCACCGGATACACAACTCACCGACTACACAACTCACTGACTACACAACTCACCGACTACACAACTCACCGGATACACAACTCACCAGTAACACAACTCACCGACTACACAACTGATAGCACACGTTCATCACGGAGACGTCTATTTGATGTGTGTGTGTGTGTGTTGACATGTGGAAGACGAGTGTTTGCTGTCAGATGTCTAATAGAGGTTTAGCAGATGTAATGATTTATAATGAGATGAGGTGATGTTTAACAGCCGTCTGGCAGACGTGTGTGTGTGTGTGTGTTTATTCCCGCTGTTGTGTCCCGCAGCGCGGCGAGGGCGAGTCCCGCTGGGTGGAGGATCTGCTGCGGTTACACAGCGCTCGCGTGCGCGACGTGGAGCTGCTCACGGGCCTGGACTTCCTCCGCGCCGCCGGCCTGCCGTACACACGCGTGCTGGCGCTCAAAACACACATGAGGACCTTCGAGGACGACGGCTGACGGACGCCTCGCCGCACCTGACGCTTTCACTGTATAGTTTTATACACTGTGTCATATTTATTATTCACCTCATGAACCCGCCGCCTCACACGGACAGTCCACCGCTGCTCGCGTCTCTAACACGGCCGTCACGCCACGCCGCTCCCGCGCTTTTACACCATACAGCCATTCACCATAAATGCAGTCACTATAGATCTGCTGAACTGATAAACCATACGTTTCTTAATAACGCATTTGCATAATTGCATTTGTTAACATGCGTTAAATAACAGGAACTAACAATAGAAAAATGCTGCGTTTATTAATCATGCACTGCAATAACTGTCTCGTTTTCCAGCACAAATATCCAAACATTGTAGAAGCAACAACATTTACAAGAGTTTAAGTGTTAAAACGAGAGCTAATATCTGCCAATCGAGTCTGAAATATAATCAAAGTTGATTTTTCTGACTCCGTCGGCAGATTTTTGCTCGAAGGATTGTTATATGTATATTTGTGCTGCAAAACAAGACAGAAATACGTCCTGTAATCTTTATTTTGCCGTTTTGTCTGTTGATCAAATTCTAATCGCACAAGTTTATTAGGGGTTAATAGTGTTGCCATAGAAACGCTTATTTCCGAGTTTGAGGTTGTCATTTAGTAACTACGGTAATTACGACGTGGCGTGATCGCAGCATAAACACAGTGTGTGTGTGTGTGTGTGTGTGTGTAGTATAGTCCTGCTGGTTTATGTGTGTCCACTGGATTGTTGTTTAGCACGTGTAAACATGAGTAAACACGCGTGTGAACGGTGTATTTGTGCGTGTGTAGTGATACATTAGCGACAGTGAATCACTGCTTCCCATTGGTGGCAGAAGGTCATGTGACTCATGATGCTCTGTCTGACTAATGAGTGTCGTTAACGATTTCGTTCCGTCAATAAAATTCTTGAACTGTCAGTGAAACATGTGTGTGTGTCACTCGTTGCTGTTCCCATGTGCACACGTGTGTGTGTGTGTGTGTGTTTCTCTTTTTATGAGATGACAGATACTGGTTTGATAATCAGCAGTGAAACATTAACACGTGTGTGTGTGTGTGTGTGTGTGTGTGTGTGTGTTTCTCCAGTGGATCACACACAACATTATTGCAGTTTCCTTTATACTTTATGAGCTCGGACACTAAACACACTTTTGGTGTAGGATTTACTGGTAACACTTTGTTCCTTCGTTAATGAATAACTACACAAGAACCAATGAGTAACACAATATTAACAATCTAGTAACTATTATTAACTAACAAGAAACTCTGATTAACGAACTAGTTAGTAAAAGCTCACAGGTGAAAGTGGTAGTTCACTATTAACTCATCTATAACTACTCATGCTTCCCAGAGAACTACTGAAAAAGTTTATTAATAATCTAGTAATGACTATTAACCAAAAAAAAAAACTCTGATTAACGAATTAGTAAGTAATAGTGCACAGATGAAAGTGGAATTACTAATTATTTGGATCCGTATAATAAAGTGACTATTATAACTCGTAATGACTCCATGATCTGGGCATGATTTGTGCAACTGAACACTAAAGTCCTTTGGAGCGTTTGATCAGACCAGCTCGTGTCTGACGGCTAACACACTGATCTCCAGTTCACTGTACACCACTATTGCACACATTTATTTTACAGAGGAACTTCGACTCTAAAACTGCGAGGAAAGGCTGTGTCTGACCCAGGTGTGTTATGAATTTAAGGTTAATATCATGAAAACTGAGGATTTAAATAGTAGTTTTTAAAGTAGTATTTCATGGAAACGCAGTATGACAGCATGAGTTTGGAGTGTTTAAAGCTTTAATTTATGACGATTTCTAAAATAGTGAAACTTTTGTCAATTTGTCCTTTGTGCCAGTAAACGTGATTCTGTTGATGTGTGTGTGTGTGTGTGTGTGTGTGTGTGTGTGTGAGCTACTGTTCACAACACACAGTCCAGAGTTCACACACACACACACACACACACTTGCAGAGGGTCTAGCGGTGTCTTCGAGTCTCTGTCAGTTTCTTCTGGACGTCTCGATGGATTTCATGAACACGAAGAAAAAGAAGATTCTTCTGGTGAGTTCAGACTCTTCTTTTGCTCATTATTGTTGAATCAATCATATAAATCCTCCTGTACACACACACACACACACACACACACTCCAGGGGCCTGCAGGTTGTTCTTGTTTAAAGCTTTATTCTCATAAAACAAGACTTGATATACTTGAGATAACAGTATAAAACACAGTTTTCGCAGTGAGTTCAGTGTAATACAGTGCAGTGAAGTGTTGAAATACAAAGTCTGAACCGGTGTGTGTGTGTGTGTGTGAGAAACAGAAGATCCTCGTCCACCTGTCGTTATTAAATTATGAACTATATTTGTAAGTACTCAATGCACAGGAGTTGGTTCAATTAAATGTAGGCGTTTCATTTGTAATGATTGTAAATACGATGTGTTTTTGTCTGATCTACTGTGCTTTAGACCTGACGGGTTTGGTGGGAAAGTGTCTCGCTCGTGTGTGTCGTCATATTCATAAACAGAGTAAAGTTATATATTCATCCACACAGAGCCGAAGCACGACCACAGCAATGTTCTTCTGCAAAAGGCCTGCAGTGTGCTCTTTGACCTCTAGAGGGCCAGAGTTGTGCTCAAACAGACACTATATTAAAGAGTTTATGGAGTGCAGATTCCTCGCAGACTCTGAGTGATCATATAATAAGAGTCCTGAACATGATCGTTTGGTCTTTATTGATGTATTCAGAACTGAAGGTGAAGCCTGTGATGTTTAATCTCTCTCTCTCTCTCTCTCTCTCTGTGTGTGTGTGTGTGTGTGTGTGTGTGTGTGTGTGTGTGTGCAGTTGTCAGTGCTGCTGGCGGTGTGTGTGCTCGTGATTATTCTGGGTCTGGGTCTGGGTCTCGGTCTCCAGCTGCGAGACTGCAGGAATAAAGGTCAGAATCACAGAGAAAATCAAACCCATATATGTGTGTTAACAAGCTGTGCTCACATTTAAAGAAGATGTTACAAAGATTAAGCCATTAAAAGTTTTAAAGTGCTGTTTCTATGGTAACACAATGTCCGTTTTCTAAACCGTTTTTACAGGATGAACTTTGAGTGTATACACAAGAATAATTGTAAATAATCAAAAATTAATCAATAATAATTGCATTTCAGTCGCATGTGTTAGTTTAATAAAAGGTTCATTAATGTATTATATAATTTGAAATTGTTTTTATTGATTTTGTAGTAAAACACTGACCTGAGGCTGTATTACAGAGACTGAGATGAGCGTAGGTGCTAAGCAGGGGTGTGTGTGTGTGTGTGTGTGTGTGTGTGTGTGTGTGTGAGCGACAGATCTCGAGCTGCGGTTCGTAGCAGACTCCATGTGGACTCAATAATCCCGATCTTGAGCAAAATTCAAGACAACCTGCGTCTTTAATTCAGAACACACACTAATGTCATTCACGTCTCGTAGTTGGCAAGAGATTTAAAGCACATTTTTAAGAGTGAGCATGTGTGTGTCATTGAGCATGTGTGTGTGTGTGTGTGTGTGTCATTAACTGATGTGGTTGAACCACCGATTTACAACATTATAGTTTCAGTAAACAGTCGTGACTCGTTGATTTGTGCTGTTAGTGGAACGGCGTTGTACGGGAAACACACCCCAGCATAGGACTCTGAGTCTAGATGTGTGTGTGTGTGTGTGTGTGTGTGTGTGTGTGTGTCAGGAGTGTCAGCGTCCTGCAGGAACCGTTGCTACGAGCCGCTGGATGCGGATTCTCCGTCCTGTCGCTGTGACGGTCAGTGTGTGGACGCGGGCAGCTGTTGCCATGACTACCGGGACATCTGCCTCCTGCCCAGTGAGTGACCGTCTCACACTGACGCTGCAGTGCACTGTGTGTGTTATCTGTACACAGCTTTACACACACTCACACACACTGAGCTAGAGTCTGAGCTTCTTTGGCTTTTAATAAGTGAAACTGATAATCCAGGTTTGGTTATATTGATTTTAGTGTTTCATTGTATGGTTGTAGGGCTTTTTATGTATGTATTGTTTTACTGGACAGCACTTTGTGTCTATTATCTTTTGGATTTTAAAGTGCTCTATAAATAAATCTTGTTGTAAAGTTAGCAGACATTCAATAATACTGTAAATAAAGTCCTCAGTGTTTCCAGCACACACACATCTGAACATTCCTAAATCAACACACATTTACTGGAGCAGCTGAAGATAGAAAAAACTATATTAACATGAATACAATCGAGCTGGAGGTCAGATTAGTGTGCAATAATGCTACTGATGTGTGTGATGTGTGTGTTGTGTGTGTGTGTGTGATGTGTGTGTGTTGCAGCGGAGATCTGGGAGTGTACGGCGCTGCGCTGTGGAGAGATGCGCCTGTCGGACAGTAGGTGTCACTGTTCTGACGACTGTCTGAGAGCCGGAGACTGTTGCTCGAACTACAACAGCGTCTGTAAGGGTGAGTCTTCCTCATCTTCATCTTCAGCGTCTCTGAGTCTCTGCTTTAGGGACTCACTTTCAATTGGTTGAATTGAGATTTGTATTTTCTTTAAAGGGTTAGTTCACCTAAAACCTTTTACTCGCCCTCATGTTGTTCCAAACCTCTATGTGTTTATTTGTTCTGCTGAACACAAAGGAAGATATTTTTGAAGAATGTTTTAATCAAACAGATCTCATTCCCCATTGACTACCATAATAGGAAAAAAAACAAACTAAGGTAGTCAATGGGGAATGAGATCTAAGATGAGATCAAAGGTTTGGAACAACATGAGGGCGAGTAAATACTGACAGAATTTTCTTTTTTTTGGGGGGGAGGGGGGGGACTAACCCTTTAAACCACACACACATACTCAAAACTGCGCAGGCAGGTACAGTGTAAATATATATATATAAATATTTAAGTTATAAAAGAAGATATTTCCGTCTTACTACTTCTTAATGTTTGTGATGCAGGAGACACACAGTGGGTTCAGGATGAGTGTGTGGACATGAACACAGCCAAATGCCCTGCCAGGTGACACACACACACACACACACACACACTCTTCACAGACGAACTTTGCCATTTTCATCTCCTCAGATTTCGCTGAGAAACTTAGGAAACTAAGCAAACGTATGCTGCTTTGGTTGGTAGTGTTTTAGTTGTTTATTGATGTGTGTGTGTGTGTGTGTGTGTGTGTAGTTTTAAGAGGCAGCCGCTGCTGTTGGTTTCTCTGGATGGTTTAAGAGCCGAATATCTGCAGACGTGGAGTTCACTGGTGCCAGTGCTGGAGAAGATCAGTCAGTCTCTCACACACACACACACACACAATATAAACTCACAACACACTCTCACACAAGCGCTCATTTAATCTATTGAATGTCAGTATTAAAGTGCATGTGTGTGTGTATGTGTGTGTGTGTGTGTGTTCAGGAAAGTGCGGTACGTCTGCACCCTTCATGCAGGCTGTGTTCCCTAGTAAGACGTTCCCTAACCACTACTCTATAGCCACAGTGAGTCACGACATTCTTCCGCTGCGCTGTGTGTCCGTTCCTCGTGTGTGTGTGTCCGGCCTGTGCATCATCTCTCCATATGAAGGACTGGAATAAACTACAGAAAATAATAAGAACAGCAAAATCAGGCCAGAGACTAGCCGTATTAAACATAACAGTCCGGAAAATATAAAATGGAACTGAAATGGAACAAAACAGAAGAGTTTTTAATGTTTTATATTATATTTGATGCGTCGGGCTTGTATGGCTCGTATATTCTGATATAGAGAGAATATGAAGGGAATATGAAGACTCACACTAGCAGACGTGTGCTGTTACTGCAGATGATGATATGGATGTGGATTACTTCATCATCTCTATAACAGAAGAGCATATACTGACATAAAATACATATAAAAATGTATATCATATATTTAGTAAGATAAGATGAAATGTAAGTTCTAAATTAAATCAAAGCTCTGTAGTTTTCAAATATATAATGCATTTAAATACAATGATTGAGAGATCAAGATACTCGTGAGTTTTATAATAAATGATGATGGATAATCAAGTTCCTTTATTATTATTTTTTGCTATAAAGAGACTTATGATTACTACTTCAAATATACTATATAGGCTGTGCTAATTCTTATCTTGTGTACTATTTAGGGCTCTAGATTATTTATTAATATTGTGATGAATGGCTTGATTCATGAATGTGAACGTGTCGTGTGTGTGTGTGTTGTCGTGTGCAGGGTCTGTACGCCGAGTCACATGGTCTGGTGGATAATAACATGTACGACCCCGTGTTCGACGCCTCCTTCAGTCTGTCCAGCAGTGAGAAGAACAATCCCAGATGGTATCAGGGACAACCGGTACACACACACACACACACACACGCACATTATTACTGACCCCTGACCCCTAACTCCTGACCTTTGACCTCAGATCTGGAACACTGCCATGTATCAGGGCCTGAAAGCTGGAACGTTCTTCTGGCCGGGATCCGACGTGCCCATAAACGGGAGTTTCCCAGACCTGTACATGGATTATGACGGGTGAGTTTGTGTGATTCACTGATGGGATAAACACACACACACACACACGGATGCGCTCGAGAGACTCTTCAGCCGGAGATCTGGAGGAACATTCCTGCCGAGTCAGAGCTCCTTTAATCACCTGCCCTACTAAACATCATGTTCTTCTTCTCCAGTAAACATTCTCAAATCAAGAGGCATTTATGTGCTGACTGAAGATATTAGGGCTTTAAATTGCTCTAAATGTGTTTTTTGGTTTGGTTTTTGAAGTCAAATAATAAATTTAATTCAAAGTGAAACACACTTTCTTTATTCAGGCCTTTGTCAGATATCTGTACGAGTGTGTGTGTCGATGTATCTCAGCAGAAATGATTATCTCGAGTTGACAGGTCAAATCTACTGCATTCAAACACACACGCGTTTAGTGTGTAGGCTCAGATTTGAGCCATTAATCACCCATTACACGTGTGTGTGTGTGTGTGTGTGTAGTAAGGTCCCGTATGAGGAGAGGGTCTTCACTGTTCTGCGGTGGCTGCAGTTGCCAGAGGATAAACGGTAAATCATCTTCAGTAGATCACGTGTCATGTGTTTGTGTTCATACTGTACCAACTCCACTCCAGTACAGATAACTAAACATCCTCAAGACACATTAACTTCATCATCATCATCACGTTGGGGTCAGGGTCAGGGTTAGTTTGCTCACTTGTGTGTGTGTGTGTTTCTGCTGTTTTTGGTCCTCTAGGCCGGATTTCCTGACACTGTACCTGGAGGAGCCTGACAGTTCTGGACACAGTTTTGGGCCCGTCAGTGGAGGAGTGAGGACACACACACACACACACACACACACATTGAAATTGTAGAAATGTTTCGACACCGAGCTGTTTTGGGATGTAAATAATAGTAGTAAAATAAAATTTATTTTGCCATTTTTTTCTGAATTGATCAATGATCTGAAATCAGAAGCAACGGATGATATGTATTTAAAAAAATCTGCTTCAATACATCTGTCGACGTGTGTGTGTGTGTGTGTGTGTGTGTGTGTGTGTGTGTGTGTGTGTGTGTGTAGCTGATCATGGCTCTGCAGGGTGTGGACAGAGTGATCGGTCAGCTTATGAACGGCCTCAAACAGCTCAACCTTCATCAGTGTGTTAACATCATCATCGTCGCAGATCACGGTAAACCACACACACACACACACACACACACACGTTTAACTGTGGAGAAACTCTCAATGTGCTAATGTTGTGGCGTGTGTGTGTGTGTGTGTGTGTTTGCAGGTATGGAGGAGACCAGCTGTGATCGTAAAGAAGCTCTTCAGGATTTTGTGTCTGATGTTGATCATCTGTTCGTCAGCGAGGGGCCGTTTGGACGAATCAGAGCAAAAGACAAGACACACACCTGTAGGTCAAACACAGTTCACAATGACCCCACGAGACAAAACACACACCTGTAGGTCAAACACACAGTTTTTCACTCAAAAATTACCGGGTAAATTTTACAATTAATTATAAAGAAATGGCAAGTAGCACACGGTATTTAAATAGGTGTGAAACTGAAGACTAAATTAAGATTTACCTGTAAAATATACTACAATAATCTTTTTATTTACAACTTTGAAAAATCTGTGTATTTTGCGAATTAAGTTAAAGGGATACTCCACTTTTTTTGGAAATAGGCTCTTTTGACCGCTCCCCCAGAGTTAAACAGTCGAGTTTTACTGTTTTCGAATCCATTCAGCGAATATCAGTAACCAGACAGTTTCTGGTCTCATTGACTTCCATAGTATTTTTTTTTTCCTTCTATGGAAGTCAATGGGACCAGAAACTGTCTGGTTACTGATATTCGCTGAATGGATTCGAAAACGGTAAAACTTGACTGTTTAAATCTGGGGGAGTGGTCAAAAGAGCCTATTTCCAAAAAAAGTGGAGTGTCCCTTTAAGTTTGTTTTTATAAATTCCAGATTTGGCCCATTCACACCACAGACATATGTACTGTATACTACACTGTAAAAAATAACCGTGATTTTAACGGTAAAATACTGTAAAAATGCTACAGTGCAAAACTGTTAATTGGTAAACAGAAAGTTTCCGTACTATACACAGTAAATAACTGTGATATAATTTTACAGTAAAATACCGTTAAATTTACAGTTTTTGAAAGTGAAAAAGAACAAACCATTGTATAATTTACAGTGAAAAACCGTAAATTGACATTCCCACAATTCCCTGTGTGACACTTCACATTTGATGTATTTTTGTTGAAATAACTATAGTTCCTCATAGTTTTATTGTTTTTTTTTCTAATCAGTTATGTACATTAGGGTTATATGTTACATTTAATGTTGTTAAATTAATGTTTATTGCATTTTTTAAATTTCATGTGTGTTACCTTGATGGTGCTTAATGAGTGTGAATGACATTGTGCAGCTTCTTTAATTAAGTATTCACTTGTGATGAGCTGTGATTGCTCATGTAACTCATCACTGCTGTGATGATTTTTGGTTGTCAGTGTATTGCAATGGTCTAAAACAGATATCAATATTAATAAGTTGGTAAATCCAAATTTAATAGAAAATAAAATACGGTGTATTACTGTAAATTTTAAGTTAAGTCTGTAAAACCATTAAAGTTCCTACCGTACTTTTAACGGTAAAGTTCTGGCAATCACAGCTGCCGGTTTTTTACCATAAAATGTACGGTTTATTTTTTACAGTGTACAGCGATAAGGTGATTACAAACATTATTCTAGATTTAGAATAGCAGTCCACAACAAATACAAATCTCACAATTAATTACAAAGAAACGGCAAGTGACACTTTAAATTAAACCAGACATTTTGATGACTGAAACTTTCTTGTAAAACTTATTCATGACATGAATAACATGACGTGTGTGTGTGTGTGTGTGTGTGTGTGTGCTTGACAGTGGACGCGGCTGCGCTCGTGGCAAACATGTCGGTAAGTGTCACTGCATATTTCCAGCTGTTTTTTAATAACTCAGATGTAATCTCATCATGCATGTGTAATTCAGCGAGTGTCGTACATTCGTCACCTCAGACATAAATACAGATATTTTACATTTTCAATGATTTTTAATGTAATTACTGTGTCAAGAGTTTTTATGGCGATATACACACAGATCGTTTAATAAGAGATTAACAGTCATAACCCGACGTACATTTTCTATCATAAAAGATATTGTTTTCATAATTTACTTAAAAGACAAACTTGTGTGTGTGTGTGTGTGTGTGTGTGTGCTTTACACACTGTCAAATTGTGAACACAGCTGGAGAATGAACATGTTTCAGCGTGTGTGTGTCATGGCAAACATCTGTTTTATAGCGTGCTGAATCTGCAGAAGGGTGTGTGAGTGTGTGTTGATGGATGTGTGTTGGTCAAGGGTGTGTGAGTGTGTGTTGATGATGATGATGTGTGTGTGTGTTCAGTGTAAGCGTCCTCAGCAGCAGATCAAGCCGTACCTGAAGCAGCTGTTGCCCAAACGCTTCCACTACGCCTTTAACCGGCGCATCGAGGACGTGAGTGTGTTAGTGACCCCGCGCTGGCTCTTCGAGAGGTACATCACATCCACCATTAATAATCTGACAAAAGATTCTCTATTTTAAATAAATGCTGTTCTTTTGACCTTTATATTCATCAAAGAAAAATATTATCAGATTTACATTTATCAAAAATACAGTATAAATAGTGGAATATTATTCCAAATAAACGCAGCCTTGGTGAGCAGAAGAGAGACGCTTTCAAAACTGCTTAAAAACCTAATTTGACTGTGTGTGTGTGTGTGTGTGTGTGTGTGTGTGTGTGTGTGTGTGTGTACTGCAGGTCTCCGGGGTCTCTCACATTCTGCTCCGGAGGAAATCATGGATATGATAATGACATCTACAGCATGCAGGTGTGTGTGTGTGTGTGTGTGTGTGTGTGTGTGTGTGTGTGTGTGTGTGTGTGTGATTTTTTCACAGATTTTTGAGCGAGTCTGAATGAATCAGCATTATTTGTGTATTTTCAGATTTTACCGAACATGTGATTGAACGGTGAATGTAAATGTCAAGAGTTGTGTCATGTATTTGTGACTCTCTCTCTCTCTCTCTCTCTCTCTCTCTCTCTGTCTCTCTCTCTCCCTCTCTCTCTCTCTCTCTCTCTCTCTCTGTCTCTCTCTCTCTCTCTCTCTCTCTCTCTGTCTCTCTCTCTCCCTCTCTCTCTCTCTCTCTCTCTCTCTCAGGCTGCGTTTCTCAGTTTTGGACCTAAATTCCTCTTTCAGACGGAAGTGGACCCGTTTTCTAACGTTGAGCTGTATAACCTGATGTGTGGTATGAGCGATGAACTCTCGTCAGGTCTTTATTTATCGAGCACGATCTGACCTGAAGCGTTTCACAATCTGAAGTATATTATAGTTTCACAATATCAAATCCACAGTCCTCAGCCCGTCCCACTCTGCATGTGTTCAGATGTGCTGGAGATCTCCCCATCCCATAATAACGGGACCCACGGGAGCCTGAATCACCTGCTGCGAACCCCGGTCCACGACCCCCGACCCCCGAGCGAGCAGAGCGGCCCGACGCAGTGCCCCATCACCAGCCTGGAGCCCACAGACACACTGGGCTGTAGCTGCGCTGCACTGGTGCGCACACACACACACACACACACACTTCATTTGTTAACATTAGTTGTGTAGTGTGACACTGAGAGTGTGTGTCTCTGCTGCAGAGTGGAAGTGACATCATCAACATGCGCCTGAATCTCACCGCGGCTGAAGGTGAGCTCAGTTCTCTCTGATGAGTGTGTTCTCAGCGCTCACACACACACACACACACACACACACACACGTCTGTAGACGGTGTGGCGCTCCACTATATCCTCTATAATGATATCCTCCATTATATCAGTGCTACTGGATTACGTTCCCAAAGTGTCTACTATGACTCAATATGAGTGAACCGTATCGATAGGGAACGTACTCGGTCACTTAATAGATGACGGTAATGAGTATTGCGTAGCTGGTGGTGCTACCACGCTAACGATGGTTTCATGCAGTTTCACTGTGGGGTTAAATCAGCATTTTCGAGAAAAACAAGTTTTCCCAAAGTGTCAACTCGTTCCCGTTATCTCCGTGAACTAAGGTTACGTGAGTGACCGAGTACGTTTTGCCTGTTTTTGCTGAGCAACATGAATAGTGTGACAGTGTTTTGTAAAATAGACTTCGTCTGGAGTAACATCACAGATTACAGTAAACTACTGACCTGTATTATATAGCAGATTAAACACCAAGCTCATATATTTGGATTCCTGGATTTCTTTTATCCACATCCACTTTTCAGTTCTCTGGGAATCCGACCTGTGACCCTGTGATGTTTGTGTCACCTGCTGAAAGGGGAAGCTGAGTTTACATGGGGATTTTCCTGAGATAGATGGTGTGGGCAGAACCTGGCGTGTGTGTGTGTGTGTGTGTGAGATTACATGAAAGTCATTATTACTCAGAGCTGATTGAGTTCAGCAGAAGTGTTGGGTGATGTTCAGTGTCGGCACTGCCGCGTGACGGACCGCGTGAGGCTTTAGATGTGTGTGTGTTCAGGTAGAAACCCATTATGACCTGCTCATGAAAATAAACCATCTCAGAGAATAACACAAGATAAGCTCCTGCTGTTTTCCCACAATGCAATTTTCCCACATAAAATTGACTCGGGGCACGATTTAACGACAAAGTTGGGTTTTGAGCACAGATTGAACTGTTTTGAGGTGAACGTTTGCTTTTGCAAGAAGAATGTGAGGTTTTGTGAATGTAGCTTGAAAATTGGAGAAAAGAAATGTGTTTTAGCAATCGAGAATCTGTGATCACTGAGAGCAAAGAAAGCGTAATAATGATGTGTGTGTTGTTATTGTACATGCAGTGGCCGACAGTGAGCGCCGCCACATGATGTTCGGCCGTCCGCGAGTCCTGCGGTCTGACGCTCAATACTGTGTGCTGAACCAACACGGCTTCATCACGGCCTACAGCACACACACACACACACCCGTCTGGAGCTCCTTCACTGTGGACAGAACGGTCAGAACACACACACACTTTTTTATCTTATTATTATTTATTTATTTAGTATTTATTCTCATTATTTAATTTTGGGATAATTACTTCATTAATATATCAGTAATATATCAAACCTCTAGTATTATTAAATGTTAAAGTTTATCATACAGCAAAAACCCAGAACACCTTAGCAACCACGTAGCAGTGACTTAGCAACCACTGAGAACACAGTAGCAGTTGCGTAGAGACACCGCCAGGGCATTACTCACGTCTTCAGCTGAAGCGAACTCGTGTGTTTGTAGGCTGGAAGTTCTCCGGTCGTCTCAGACTGTCTCCGAGCGGACGTCAGGATTCCAGCCAATCAGAGCGCGACCTGTGAGCAGTTCAACAACTCTAACGTCACGCACGGCTTCCTGTATCCGCCCAGTGAGTGTCATGACCTGTAAACTCATCTAATATCTGAACGGCGGATTCGTAACTGGACGTTCAGTGAAGCGTCAGTCTTCTCTCTGGTGACGTATGCAGGATCATCCAATCACTGAGTGACCCCTCTCACGCTCATCTGCATACACAGTTGAGAGCCACGCCCATATCTCAACAGCCAATCAACAACAGATACACAGAACCAGGCCCCGCCCCACATTCTTTCTCTAAACCGTTACACTCCAGTGTTCATTTTATATTATTGATAGACTATTATCATCTTAAACTTATTTTAGTCTATTTCCATGGCAACACTTCACATCTAATATTTATATTTTATTTTAGCTTTATTTACTTTGTTTTGGTTAGCAGTAATGACCCTGTGCACCTGCTTTACCGTATTTTGGGGAGACATCTGGACCCAGAAGTGATCTGATCTGACCAAACCTCAGTTTAAAGTTGAAACTGGAGTTTGTTCTGGGTTTGATGTCGTGAGCGTCTCCATACACGGAGTAAAGGTGTGTGTGTGTATGTGTGTGTCGGCAGATCTGAACAGCTCGTCTGAAGATCAGTTCGACGCTCTGACACTTGGAAACGTGGTGCCGATGTTCCCGCAATTCAAGAGTGAGTGTTGAGTGTGTGCAGTGTGTGTGCGCAGTGAGTGTGTGTGCAGTGTGTGTGTGCAGTGAGTGTTGAGTGTGTGCAGTGTGCAGTGAGTGTGTGTTTGTGCACACAGTGAGTGTATGCAGTGAGTGTGTGTGTGTGTGTGTGCGCGTGTGCAGTGAGTGTGTACAGTGAGTGTTGAGTGTGCAGTGAGTGTGTGTGCAGTGAGTGTGTGTTTGCAGTGAGTATGTGTGTGCAGTGAGTGTGTGTGTGTGCAGTGAGTGTGTGTGTGCAGTGAGTGTGTGTGTGTGCAGTGAGTGTGTGTGCAGTGAGTGTGTGTTTGCAGTGAGTATGTGTGTGCAGTGAGTGTTGAGTGTGCAGTGTGTGTGCAGTGAATTTGTGTGTGCAGTAAATGTGTCTGCGCAGTGAGTGTGTGTGTGCAGTGAGTGTGTGTGCAGTGAGTGTGTGTTTGCAGTGAGTATGTGTGTGCAGTGAGTGTGTGTGTGCAGTGAGTGTGTGTGCAGTGAGTGTGTGTGCAGTAAATGTGTCTGCGCAGTGAGTGTGTGTGTGCAGTGAGTGTGTGTGCAGTGAGTGTGTGTGCAGTAAATGTGTCTGCGCAGTGAGTGTGTGTGTGCAGTGAGTGTGTGTGTGCAGTGAGTGTGTTTTGGTTTTGTTTCTGCAATGCATCTGTGCATTTGATGGCTTGTTGTGTGTCTCTGCAGTGTGTGTGTGTGTGTGTGTGTGTGTGTGTGTGTGTGTGTGTGTGTGTGTTTCTGATGACTTGTGTTTGTCCAGGACTCTGGCAGTATTTCCAGGAGGTTCTGCTGCTTAAATACGCGTCTCAGTATAACGGCATTAACGTTGTCACTGGCCCAGTGTACGACTACAACTATGACGGACGCTTCGACTCTCCAGATCAGATCCAGGAGTAAGTGTGATCATCGTTCCCTCATGTTTAAAGGTGACATATCATGCCGCTTTTCTCAAGATGTAATGTGTGTGTGTGTGTGTGTGTGTCGCGAGCGCACTGGCGCTGTTGTTCTGTGGTGTTGTCGCATCCTCCCAGTGGAGCTCACGCTGGTGTTGTTGAGGAGAGACCGTCTGACACGAGTGTGAAGCGCTTCGGGTGTACAGTAGTACAGTAGTGAAAGCCTTGTGCTGTGTGATCTGAGAGTGTGTGTGTGTGTGTGTGTGTGTGTTCAGGTTTGTTGGAGGTTCATCTGTTCCTCTTCCCACTCATTATTTCGCGGTGCTGACGAGCTGCCGGGACGAGGTGCAGGCGGTGGGTGAATGTTCTGGAGAACTTCAGAGCGTTTCCTTCCTTCTGCCGCACAGAGACGACAACACGGAGAGCTGCGCTGTGAGTGACACACACACACACACGCGCGCACACACGCACACTTCCTACTGATACTCTCACTTCCTGTTTCATAAGCTCATCCTCACATTTTTCCATCAATATTTGTCATCATTTTATTTATTCATTCAAGTGGAAATTTTTAATACACTTTTATTCATTCATTGTTTATTTATTTTAATTTGTCAATGCCTTTAAGCTCTAAAACTAACAACTTCTCATTTATGCATACTAATTTAAATTATATAAATGATACAATTCCAGCGATATTCATTTATTTATTTATTTGTTCAGTAAGTACAAAATATATTCAAATATTTTCAGTGACATTAAGCTGTAAGACTGACAACTTCACTGTTGTATTCACGCATATTAATTGAAATTATAGAAATTTTACAATTCATTTATATGTTTATTTATTTTCTATTGATTCATTAAGTAAAACATTTATTTGAATTATTTCTATTCAATAATTATTATTTTTTCATTTGTCAGTGACATTAAGCTGTAAAACTTATTATTAACTTAAATGTTATAAATTGTATAATTCAATCGATATTATTTTTAGTTATTTATTTCACAGTTTTATTTTCCAGATTAATTTAATTGATACAAATTATCCAACTCATTGGTATTGTTCATTTAATCATGAAGTAAAAAGTCCATTTTAATTATTTTTATTTATTCATTCATTAATTAATATTATAATTTTTGATGTTCTTTTTCAGTGACATTAAGCCACAAAACTAAAAACTTTGCGGTTTTATTTCTGCATATTCATTTTAAATGATCTAAATTCAACAATGCTCAGTCATGCTTTTGTGTGGCGCTGCTCTGAAACATGACTTACAGTAACAGCATCATGTGACGGTGACACAGGTGCATATCCCATGATGCTTTAGTCATTGTTCGGCTGTCGGTTTCAGCTGCTCCGGTGTTTTGTTTCTGACATGAATGCGTGATGTCACAATAATCTCGTTTCCCGCCAACTCAAACAATGAAGGAAACACAATGAAGCTTTACGTGATGTACGAGAACTGGAGTCATGAGAGATCCTGTCACTGTGTGTAGGATGACCAGCCGGAGTCCCAGTGGGTGGAGCCTCTCCTGTGGATGCACCAATCACGCGTGAGGGATGTGGAGTGGATCACGGGATTGGACTTTTTCCAGGACAGCAATCGTCCAATCGCCGAGCTCCTCCGCCTTAAGACCCGCCCCACTGCCGCCATCCATCCCAAAGCTTGAGTCGCTGAACGCCACCGATTCATCTTCCTGATTTATTATATTTAATTATCAGTATTGTTAATATATTTATTGAATGTATTATCATGTGTCTCAGTAAGAGCATCTGTGCTGTAGAGGGAAAAACAGATTTCATTCCCGTTCATAAGTTATTAATTACGTCACATTACACGCTTCAAAAATAATAATAAATGCTTAATGAGTTTTATGTTTGTTTTCCAGTTAAATTATATAAAAAATCCTTAAATTCACTTGAGAAGCATCTTTGTCTTTCTGCACTGGCTCGTTTTTAACTTTATACAGTAGCAACAGATGAGTCTCGCCGTCTCGTGCGGTGTGTGTGTGAGTGTGTGTGAGTCTACCGTCTGTAGAATATTGAAATATTTCAAGGATTTTTAGACACTTAAAAAGTAACTGGAAACATTTTATGAAGTCATTTTTGCATTGAGTTTATGTGTGTCAAAAATGCATTAAAATGACATGAAAACATATTTGTGTTTTGTATTTTTTCACATTCCAAGCTTTTTAGTTTTGTTTTCCAGCAAACAGGGATTTGTTTTCCGGATCCGCTGGCGTTGGTGCTCGTCTGCTCGGCAGTGTGTGTTTCTTGGTCTTTGTGTGTTCAGGTGACGAGGGACGAGAGACACCCTTTAAAAGCTGAGAGAGAGAGAGACGCCTTGTTGATCTTCCTGCAGTGTTTTCTTCTGTTGTAGTTAATCTATCTATTTCTGTGGTTGTAATGTACTCAATTGTTTAATAAACCCCTAGACAAACGAGTACAACTGACGTTGCGGTCACTTTATGTTGTGTATCATAGCAGTGGTGTCTCTGAGCCCGAGCTGAAGCGGATGAGCTGAAGATTAGATAATAAGGAACTGGTGAAGCGTGTCACTGAGGGCAGATGTGCTGGGAATATCTCAGGAAACAGTCGGGGTTGCTGTGAGATTGCATTCATTAGACAACGAAGAGCTTGTTTTTGTTCCTGTGAAGTTGTCAATCAAACTCATTCTCAAAAGATGATCTTTCATCCAGAAGCCTGAGGTGACACACACTGGCTGTCATTGTGTCAACAGTCAGACCTCATGAGGGATCATGCAGACGCTCATCTGAACAGAGCGAGAGGACGCAGTTGAGTAACAGTTTCGGACTCAGTCACCACCAGAACAACCCGTCATTAAAGCCGCCAGGTGCAGTCTGGGAGACCTCAAGCCTTTACAAATACAGATGAGACATCACCACACGACTAATAACAATGACAAAACCATAATAGAGGTTTCATTTTGGATGACTGCTTCATTCAACTCACACACACCCTTGACGTCAGCGGTAATTACACTGCGAAAATAATGATGTTCTTCCTCAGGAATTCTTTCTTGTTTTTCACGTACAAATATCTGAACATTCAAGATATATTCATGAGATCAAAATGCTTAGAACAAAAATAAATCTGTGGGGTCAGAAAAATAAACCTCTTTTCAATGCAAAACAACATTACTTTTCCATATGGAAACGTTCTGACGAGCCAGGGACAAACGAAGAGGGATTATTTGGGTTTTTTATATAGAGGTGAGTAATTGTAAGGTTTTTAAAGTTATGAACAAACAGTTTCTGATCTTTGATGATGTTCTCAATAAATCAGCACAAAAACATTATTTATTCATTATTCATGGAACATTTTTTTCTAAAACATTTCAGTTTGATGTTCGTCTGACGCTTTTTAAATGTTGCTACATGTTTCAGAACGTTCAGAGAAGATTTAAAAGTAACGTTCCATAATGTTTGAAGAACGATACAATAGTGTGTTTCTTTAACGTTCCCCAAAGCAAGATTTTAGAGTAAAAAACTGGACATTTTAAACATTCAGGGAACATTCATAATGTTTTCATAACTTAATGGGAACACTCGCAAAGCATTCTAAGAAAAAAAAAAGAACAGTACACTAAAGAACAGTGGCCTACAGGACCTGAAGGAAGCCCGGCTGAACGCACACCTTGAAACAGGATCCACAGTGGAAGCCTTGAAAAATGTTGAAACAAGTTAGGGCTAGGGTCAAGGGTTAGGTTAGGGTTAGGGTCAACGTTACTCATAGTCAACAGAATGTATTAGAAGGATCATCAAAATAAAGTGAAACCAATATATTTTTCATCTGCATAAAAATGACACACCAACAGTGCACATTTTGGATGCCATATTTCTGGTCTTGGAGTCTCTACTAACGAGCTGATGAGTTGATTCAGGTGTGATCGATTAGGAAGAGTTGGTAAATGTGTAGTGTTGGTGTGCCTCCAGGAACAGGGTTGGGAAACACTGATCTACAGACTCCACTTTATGGGATGTTACGGGAACGAGTCCCAGTGCTGGAACTGCCCTCAGATCAGTTTGTGGTTTGATTCCTGTTTCCAGCGCTGACAGAGACGCTTCTCTTTTTCCATTACGGATCAGACTGTCGGCTCGTTAGTGAGGCGTAATGGGTTTGAGGCTTTTCTAAAGTGTGTTACACTTGCACTGTCATCATGCGGTTTGTGGTTTTTAGCAGGAACATGATATTATTGAGTTTTATACTCACATACACAACAATCTTCTTCTTTTATTTAACTCTCTGCCTTTGTACACTATCGTTTTCTTCCTCTATTTTAGTCTTTAAATGTTAATCTGCTTTATGGCATTTCAAAGCAGGGAAGTGACAGATGCAAACTTCATCAGATATGAGACAAACTCAGTTTCAGTAGAGTCATTCTTCAATATGAGGGGGTTGTGTTTGGAGCTCCGTCGAATTGATTCATAATCCTTGATTTTCTTCTTTACACTCATTTATAAATAAGCACTTTCTACTTTTACAGCATGTGAACATTTCTTCGATACTATTCCTTATAAAAAAACTTAAATCGGATTGCTTTGATAACGCTACTTATATCCGACTTCCGAATTTCTGCTACTAGCCTTTAGCCCGCTAGCATTGCACGCGTGGCCTCGCGCCTATCGACCGCCTCATTTACACCCGTTTGACTGAAAGGAGACAGGTTATATCCAGGATTTTAGTCCTAAGTTAGTAGTGACATTGGTAGTATCACTACTAATTTACTGTTCATCTGTTGTAATGGTGAATGTATCGGATGTGTGTCTAACGTTATTTCTGAGTGCAGGTGAGGACACACACGAGCTGGAGTCCGTGTAGAAGCAGATCCGTGAGCTACTAAAGAGGCACTCATCGTCTAAATCATACACTAGATTTAATTATATCATATTGAACCAATCCACTGTATCTCTCACTGCACCTCTCACTGCATCTCTCACTGCATCTCTCACTGCATCTCTCAACTGCACCTCTCACTGCACCTCTCAACTGCACCTCTCACTGCACCTCTCACTGCACCTCTCACTGCATCTCTCACTACATCTCTCACTGTATCTCTCACTGCACCTCTCACTGCACCTCTCACTGCACCTCTCACTGCACCTCTCACTGCATCTCTCACTGCATCTCTCACTGCATCTCTCACTGCACCTCTCACTGCACCTCTCACTGCATCTCTCAACTGCACCTCTCACTGCACCTCTCACTGCATCTCTCACTGCACCTCTCACTGCATCTCTCACTGCACCTCTCACTGCATCTCTCACTGCACCTCTCACTGCATCTCTCAACTGCACCTCTCACTGCACCTCTCACTGCACCTCTCACTGCATCTCTCACTGCATCTCTCACTGTATCTCTCACTGCATCTCTCACTGTTAATAACATGTAAGCATTGTGTAAATGTGTTCACTGACTGCATATTGAGTGAAAACGACATGAAATGTGTGAATGGTATGGCCACAAAAGATCGATGCTGTGCTAATTGTGTTTAGAGTTTTGAAAATATTACAACTGGTTGGACAAACTCTTGTTAGCCACTGCAAAAACTGTAATTCCGACAGAAATTAATAATCTCCCAACGTTATTGAGAATAACAAGCATTCCAAAGCCGTGAAATAACTAATAATAGCATCACGTCTCACATGCGTCACTTATGATTTCTGTGATTTAACGATGAAAGAATGTGGTTTTGTGACTTTTATACCGATTAAGTCATTCAGTGTCTGAATCACTACATAACGGAAGTTGGTTTGTTATTTAGTGGATTATGTTGACTGTGAACTTGAGCAGAGAAAACCCCACTAAAATGCTTCCAGACTTGCTGTGATTTACTCTGATTATTCCTGAAAGTCCAGTTCTGACAGAGAGAAACCCAACGGTTTTCCAGAACTGCCGTGCAGGAATTCCCCTCGGGTTCCTGTATACTAGAGCCGTCGTGCTGTCAGGATATTTCCGTTCCTCAAAAAGCTCTTTCAAAGAACACTCTTGGTTTCCTAGATCTCAGTGTTAGATTGTGTCTCAATCCAGTCGCGCTGGAACTCGGTCTGCAAGCCCAGCTTCTGACGGATTTCAGTGGAATCATGGGACTGGTCCTCAGGCGCTGCTTCACGGATGAGTGGCTCTGATAAATGTGCGGCTGTAAATGCAGTGTCCCGTAACCTTTGTGTCTCCAAACTCACTGCTTGTCATTTGCACGTATTTGCATGAAATCAGATGCTTCGCCTGTTAGGTGACTCATTTCAATTTCCAATCTGAGTTTTTGCTTAGTGTGATTTGATGTAATTCATCATTGCTGATTCATTTGTTCATGGTCATGTGACTGACAAATGACCGCTAGATTCCGCTGTAAAATCTATTATTTACAGCGCTTTATGCATTAAAAGCAGTTTGATGGTGATAAACATAAAATGACAGAATCAGTGATGAAAAACATCAAATATGAGACGCATTCAGATTTAGCTGTAAAGCATAAAGAAGCTGATCCATTATTCAGATCAGTTCAATAACAGTAATCTTCCAAAATTCATCTGTTATGCCGAATTAGTCGATTTATCTGTATATGTGCAGTTACCAAATACACGAACAACAATAATAATCCCTCTAATTGTTATTATATATTTTTTTGATATGCAAAACTTTACTCTTTTGGACGGACATTTGTCGCCACCTGAGCAAAAACATACTTTATACCTGCATTGCTAACCCAATGGTTTCAACACGCAGTTGTTACTTTTAAGTTGAATGTGACATTTATATTTGATCTGAGCCTTGATGTAACTTATTGGTAATTGTAAACAAGCAGTTAATTGGGAAGTCCCTCAATGAATGTATTATAATATATTTTCAAGAAAAGGGAATATGTGAACTCTTTTAAAGTAATCTAAACATCCCTGACCACACACATTTCATCCAGTGCATTTAAACCAGTGTAAGTAAGTGGTGTGTATTCTGAGTTGTCACGAGGTGAGTGTGTATTATCTCCACCACTGAATCGAGCCACTCTTCTTTAAAACATGAACGTTTTATTTCACCTCTATCTCGTATTGTGCTCTTCGGTCCACAAGCATGACGGTATTATGCCGTGACTGACTCGGCTCACACACGCCCACATCATTCTTTTTCTATGAAACTTGTAAACTGCATTTACCGGTTTCCACTGTAATACGTAATATCACTCACTGCAAATATCTCTCACGTACACTACAATCAAATCCATCTCCACACACAATTTCGCGGCATTTTATTCTTTCTTTGCCGCTCAGAGGAGCTTTAGAGAGACACGACCGCGATCAGGTGATCGGGAGTCTTTATTTCTTGTTGATTTAGTCTCTTTTTTGAAATAAACACCCAGGATTGTGTTGGTGTTCTTCTAAGAGAGACGTAAATAAGCAGATCTAGCAGCTTTAAAAGCCTCTCTGTACGCAGTAATGCTGTCTTTCCATGAAATACGAGAAACCTCTAGTTTAGTTTTCTTCCAGCTACGCTCCATGTTTCTGGCTGTTCTCTTAAGGGGCTGTGCAAATGTGTGTGTGTGTGTGTGTGTGTGTGTGTGTGTGTGTGCTCACTGTACCACGGCGTTTGACTATTTTCTTTAATCTTCTTTCAGCACAAAGCAACAACTGTGTCTAAAGTGCCTGTGAATGAATGATATAAATTTTAATCAGAAATATGTCAAAAATAATCTTTTTTTATCGAACAGTTTAATAACCCTTTAGAAAGAAAATCAAAAAAAAAAACTTTGCATATGTGTTTTGTATTATATTTGATGCATTATAGGCTTCTGTGGCTCATTTAGTCTGATATAGAGAGTATACAGTATATGAAGATAACATATACATATATATATATTATATAATCAAGTAAAGCTGCTTCAGTCCAGTTGAATTATTGCTAACAATATCAAAGTTATTCTACAATTACTGATAAAGAGTGTAAACTGGAGCAGACGTCTGTAGTGAGTGAAACTGCTTTATCGGGTCATGTTGATCATGTAAAGGTCAGTCTCTGTGTGTGTTACTATTACTAACTTTTGGTTTGATCACTCATAGCTTTAACATGTTTGTGGAATCGTCTAAAAATGAGGAAGACCCGAGGAGATGGAAATAATCAGCTGACGACTCACTGTTTTCACTCTTACTCTTTTTAAATAACAGTTATATTAGTAACTTTCATGTTGAGTAATCGTGCTTAAATAGTTTAAGTATTGTGACCCGTGACACTGAATGTGTAATAATGAATCAGCATTTCTGTGGCATTTAGAGAAATATAAACTGGGTAATTTCTCAAAAGGAAAGGAGTGCTATTCCAGACATTACCACTATGCGTCAGTGTTTAGTAGGAAATACTTCCACTATGGAACTGGTCTCTATTCATTTCATTGGTATTAGATTTAGTTTTGTTTTTAGTTGTTTTTCAATATGTCTATTTAGTCTTGTTTTTGGTGCCATTTCTGAATGAAAATGAGAAATGTTTAACAAAAATGTATTTATTATAAATGTTTTATTATATCCATAATAGTTACAGAACCTAAAACCAGAAAACATTTAAACCAGTAACAGTTAAAGTAACTGTAACTATAATGAATGATTCCAGCATGTCGACATTAAAATTGTGACATGAAGAGTAAATTCCGAAATCGTCATCATCATCATCATCATTTTCTTAAGCTAAATGTATTTATTCATTCAATTAATTCAGCCTATTGAAATGAATTAGAGTTGTGAGGATCTTTTAAAGTGGTTTAGTTTAAGTTTAACTTTCGCGGGTTTTTATCACTCTAATCATCGTGTGAACTGATCATGAATCTTGATAATAACGAGATCATCATATGAAAACATTATTTCTGAATGTTCTCTGAACGTTTAAAAAAGTTTAAAAGCGTTTCTTGTTGGTTGTGAGAACTTTAAAGAAACGTTACATTGTATCATTCTTTAAACATTCTGGAATGTTACTTTTGAATGTTCTCTGAACAAGAAGTAACATTTAAAAGCGTTAGACGAACATCCAAACGTTTCAAAAAAAGAAACCCTCCATGGACGATGTATAAATAATGTTTTTTGTGCTGACGTGTTGAGAACATTATTGAAGAGTAGCCTAAATAATTCTGAATGAACGTTTATTCATAACTTTGAGAGAACTTTCCCTGTTAACTGATGCTGGATGCTTTTCTTCGAGTTTCAGAGGGATCTCCGAGAGCATCATCTCTGTGGTATTCATCCGATAAATAGTTTATTTTTCCTATGATTGATCACAGGGCGTGTGCGTGTGTGCGTGTGTGTGATGAGGGAGAGTGAGCGACTTAGGCTATATAAAGCGCGCGCATCGCACTCGTAAATGAAGTCCGGCAGGCAGCGCGCGCGGGATGGTGAGTGACAGATCACATCAGTTCAGCTCATGCTTATTTCTCTATCACGCTTTTCAGATCATGACACACGGCTTCAAAGCCGCTTGATGAATTGTTACATTTTAGGACGTGTTCTTTGATCGGTGTGTGAAAGTACCGTCTCATCATTCACGGGTATTTCTTCCTCTCTCCAGTTGTTTTTCTCTCTGTTGGTGTTGCCGGTTGTGTCGGCTCTGGCTGCGGATGGTCGCTCGTACCGGCGCCAGGACCCGGTGACCGGAGAGTCGCTGCTGTGCGACCGCTGTGCCCCGGGGTTCCGCATGCGCAACCACTGCACGCGCTCCCACCGGACCGAGTGTGTGCCGTGCGGCCCGGGGCTGTTCACCGAGTTCTGGAACTACATCTCGGACTGTCTGCTGTGCGACGCGTGCTCGGACCACCAGCGGGTCGCGCGCCCGTGCAACGGAACCGTGAACACGGTCTGTGAGTGCGAGCCCGGATTCTACTGGGATCAACACTTCTGCAAGAGACACACCGCGTGTAAACCGGGCCACGGAGTCAAAGCTGCGGGTGAGAGAAAGCCTACCTGAGGAAAACACACACGTGTGTGTGTGTGTGTGTGTGTGTGTGTGTGTGTGTGAGAGAGAGAGAGAGAGAGTGTGCGTCTGTGTGTTTCATAGCCTGTATATCCGTTGTTAATAAACTGTGTGTATATATAATACATTAATAACTCAAAATGTTCTTAGTATCACACATTTTATTATTTTATGACATCGATATATGTATTAAATTAATAATTAATTAGCCTACTCAAAATCTTATTTTAAAACCACACATTAATAATAAAAAATGTACGAGAATGTATTTGAATACAGTACATGATTTCATTTATTAAATGTAAGTTCTGCTGTGATAAAAGATAGTGAAGTTCAATAAAAGTTGTACTTTTTAGATAGTGAAGTTCAATAAAAGAATTAGATGCGTTGTTTCCAGTCAAGACTTAGAGAAACTTGTGCATGCTTTCATCACCAGTAGGGTGGATTACTGTAATGGCCTCCTCACTGGCCTTCCTAAAAACACCATTAGACAGTTGCAGCTCATACAGAACCAGAACATATGAACACATCACACCAGTCCTCAGGTCTTTACACTGGCTGCCAGTCACATTTAGGATTGATTTTAAAGTATTATTACTGGTATATACATCATTTAATGGGTTAGGACCTCAATATATTGCAGATGTGCTCACTGAATATAAACCCAACATCACTCAGATCATTAGGATCACATCAGCTAGAAATACCAAGGGTTCACTGTAAGCATGGAGAGTCTGCTTTTAGTTATTATGCTGAACCAGCTTCCAGAAGAGATCAGGTGTGCTCCTACAGTATCACATTCACATCCAGACTCAAAACACTTCTGTTTAGCTGTGCATTTACTGAATGAGCACTGTGCCACTGTTCGTCCGACTGTTACTGCACTTCATTTTATTCTAAATGGTTTTAATTTACTGTATTTTATTTTCATCATAATTTTTATTTTTCATTATTTCTTTTTTTTTATTCTAAACTGTTTTAATTATTCTGATTTCTTTTGATAATTTTCATTTCTTCTATGTAAAGCACTTTGAATTGCCATTGTGTATGAAATGTGCTTCATAAATAAACTTGCCTTGCCTTGCCTCGCCTACTAATATTAATATACTGAATAGTTCATGATTTTACGCTTTTACATTTCCAGGTTTCTCCGAGAAAAGATGTGACTCGTATTAGAAACTCTCAGGCTGCGGCACTAACCGTGTTTTGACCTCGGCAATAAATTAAAAGTTTAGTGTTATTAAATGTACTTTCATTGAGAATGATAAATGATCCAGTTAATAACTGTGGAAACGCATCATCACAGTCTGTTTACGGTTGCCATGCACTCACGACTAAACAAGAGCTTGGCAACCGTAAAGTTATCTTTATGAACTCTATAAATTATTATCATTATGATAAATAGTGTAAATAAACAGATGAACCCGCGGCGACACACTGTCTGCGCACACCGTGATTCAGGCTGAAGGAGGATTATGTGAGTGTGACGTATTGTGTGTGTGTGTTGACAGGGACGCCGCACAGAGATACGGTGTGTGAGAGCTGCGCAGACGGGTGGTTTGCCAACATCACACAAGCGCATGCGGTGTGTGTCCCTCACAGCGTCTGCACTGCCGACCACCACGAGCTGCTGCCCGGAGCCGGCTGGCACGACAGAGTGTGTGCGAGCTGCCAACAGCTCTCTAAGAACGGTAGAGACGCCCTCACACTCCATCCATCACAGTGTTATAGTTCACTCACCCTCAAGCCATCCTAGCTGTATATGACTTCTTCTTTCAGACAAATACAGAGTTATATTAATAAACAAATGGATAGATGCACTTTTATGATGAATAGATGCACTTTTATGATGGATGGATGCACTTTTATGATGGACAGATGCACTTTTATGATGATAGATGCACTTTTATGATGGATAGATCCACTTTTATGATGATAGATGCACTTTTATGATGGATAGATGCACTTTTATGATGGGCAGATGCACTTTTATGATGGACAGATGCACTTTTATGATGATAGATGCACTTTTATGATGATAGATGCACTTTTATGATGGATAGATGCACTTTTATGATGGACAGATGCACTTTTATGATGGACAGATGCACTCTTATGATGACAGATGCACTTTTATGATGGACAGATGCACTTTTATGATGGACAGATGCACTTTTATGATGGACAGATGCACTTTTATGATGGATAGATGCACTTTTATGATGACAGATGCACTTTTATGATGGATAGATGCACTTTTATGATGGACAGATGCACTTTTATTTGTACAACTGTGTTTATTAATACAGCTCTGATTGTATGCGTCTGAAAGAATAATGTCATATACAGCTAGCATGACTTGAGGGAGAGTAAATCATGGGCTAATTTTTATTTTTAGGTGAACTATCCCTTTAAAGGCCATCCTTCCATTGATGCGCTGTTGTTTCTCCTCCTGTAGGTTGGGAAGAGTTGTTCCAGCCGGTTCTGAACGGTCTCCACATTCAGTACAGTACTCCCATCCGGCGCCTGCAGAACTTAGTGAACCGCCGTCTGCAGAGGAAACTGCGCAAGAAAGACACGCTCCGGACGGCTAGTCATTCCTCAGAGCTGCTGAACCTTCACCTGTTTCGCCAGGAGTCAGATCTATCTTATTTAGCCAACAGAATTTCCCACAGCGTCCGCAGTTTTTTACAGCAGCACTGCAGCAACACGACAGCAGCGGCACTGAGACGAAGCCAACGCCTCTGCCGCTCTCGGCCTCATGTCTTTCACCTGCTTTCTGAAATATATGAGGGAGAATGTGTCTAAATCCACGGGTGTCAAACTGTACATGGGGGAAAAGACGTCTAAGGGACTGTGGTTTTTATTTAAGGGGCCACCGGAGGACTTTTGAGACCCTCCCTTCACCAAAAATATTTTTTTCTATGTCCTTCCAAAATGATTGTGAAAAAAGGCATGACTGGCCCTGATAGTTTTATCCTCAACTAGTTTTTTGGGTGTAGGTCTACCTTATATTAACAACAATAGTAATATAAAAACGGTAGCCCGACATCTAACACATCACACTCCACGGTTATGGTGGCGATTTCAGCAGATTTACTCGCTGACGCTGTTGTGGAAACACAATAAGAATGCAAACTGAATACGGTAGTATTGTACAGTGCAGATCATATCAGCTGCAGTTGCCTCAGCCCGATACTGTAAAACTCGATTTTTTTACTGTAAAAAAGGACACTTATTCACAATCACAAAAGTTCATTATTTGCTTTAAAGGAACACTCCGACTTTTTTTGTCTTTGGCTTATTCACCATATCCCCCAGAGTTATATAAGTCCATACATACCTTTTTCATCTCCGTGCGTGCTGTAACGCTGTTTGACGCACCCACCACTAGCCTAGCTTAGCACAAAGACTGGATGTAAATGGCTACAGCTAGCATACTAATCCCAATAAGTGACAAAAATGTACATGTTGTGATTTGTATAGGCACAGAGTGTACAAATAACAAGGTAATATGAGACACAAATATCCTTTAACCATATACATTTTGGGAACTATATTCTCATAAGATGAAGAACAGTGCGTCTCAGGTGCTGCGGTTATCACTCTGCTGCCCTCTGAGAATATAGTTCTCATGGTCAAAAGATATCTATGTCTCATATTACCTTGTTATTTGGACACTGTGACTACACAAATCACAACATGTAAATAGGAAAGATTTTGCATTATTTTGTCGCTTATTAGGATTAGTATGCTAGCTGTAGCCATTTACATCCAGTCTTTGTGCTAAGCTAGGCTAGTTGTGTGTGCGTCAAACAGAGTTGCAGCACACATGGAGATGAAAAAGGTATGTATGGAGTTATCTAACTCTGGGGGATACTGTGATTACGCTAAAGTCCAAAAAAGTCGGAGTGTTCCTTTAAAGCTTTGCTGGATAAACATTTCACTGTGTGAGACACTCACATACATTAGAGATTTGGTTTCAGCTGTTACACTAAAGGACTGAAGGATGTGTGATGTTTGTATTTGAGAAATTCAGAATGTGTCCGGTCAATAAATTTCACATGCAAGTTTTGGAAGGAGACTCCAGTGTTTTGTAAATATTAGATATGTTTTTTTCTTTTTTTTCTTGGTTATACATTTAAACACTGATCTCTATTTATTATTTATTTTTTTGACTAAACTGTACAATGCAAAACAGCTCCATTAAAAACATTGAAAAGAGTTTCTTGTGGTTGTGAAATATATTAAATATTCGAGTGTTTTTTTCTTTGAAATCCTGCATTTGAACCTGAAATCAGTCTATGTGAAAGCAGTGGGTTAGACTTTATTTCAGGTGTCATTGTTACAGTCAAGCGTAGCATCGCTAGTCAAGCAGTGACTCTCAGCTGATCCACCTATAGGAATACGACGCCATCACTGTATACATACTGTATATAAACTCCTTCAGTATTATGGACCGGCTCAAATAGCAGAATCTGAGTAATGTTTCCACAGCAAACATTTTAGGGTTTCTTCATATTCCCTATATACTCCACTGCACTAACTCAGAGCGAGTCCCGCACTTTAATAATCTTCTCCCACTGTTTCCTTTTGAAACGATTCTTCAGTGTGTTGGACATATTAAAGTTACTCTGCCCTTTTACAGTCTCGCCATATTCATACCACCTCCCAGTCATGATAAAGCTAATTGCTCGCCTTAGGGCTAATTCTCCCAATATTTGACTAAATGGTCTTTTTTTTTCTTCAAAAAAAGCTGAAGACATCTTCTAAATGTCTATTTGACATCTGAAACGTCCTATTGCAGATGAACAAACACTCTAAAAAATAGGTCTTCCACATGTAAACACACACATATAGACGTCTGCGTGACGTACGTATGCTATCAGGGAAGTTAGCCATTATGAATATGTAAAGTATGTGTATTTATACGAACACCACGATTTTGCCAAGTAAGACATCAACATTCCTGTCCCGAAATGTAGTCCTTACACCCAATCTCTACCCCTAAACCTAACCCTGCCCGTAACTCTTCCCTAAAATCATAAGCTAATGAAAGGTGAACACTGATGTTTAAGTACTTCACTCTGGTTCTAAGCCTAAATTTGACATTTAAACGGTAAACTTGTCTCTCGAATCTGATTAATTGGAAAGTTTATCCAGGAACATGTGGTAGGCTACCACTGGGTTAAACTCAGACGCTTAAAATGGCACTAGACAAGACAAAAAGTTGCCCCTGGTATATAGAGTATAAAAATAGTAGTATATGGTTTTAAAGGCTCGACGGCTCCAGGCAGACACACACAGGTTGGTGGTCAGTGTCATTAGTCTGACATTCAAATACTTCCTGTCTGCTCACATGCAAACCAGATTATTTATTCCTCTTTTGAGAGTAAGCTTCTCATTTGCATTGCATGTGGTTATGGAAACGCATGTCTTTATTGTTTGCGCCTGGTTTGTGGAAACTGACGTCACGTCATCATGTTTCAATCCGACGACGACACAGTAGACGAAACTAAAAAAGAAACATTAGAAGAGTTTCCTCTTCGTGGAAGAACAGAAACTGGAGCTTCTGCTTACTTACATCGGGAATCAAAGTGTTTTTCTGAATATCCTGGTTCATTTTAAAGGGGGAAATGTTGTCAAGGGATTTATCGGGGCCTTTCCATAACATGCTTTATGTTCATCATTAACTGTAATTAGGCAATAGTGTCCGTCCGCTCATTTGACTAGAAAATGTGTTCTGCGTCAAGGACGGGCTATATCTGGATGTACTCAAATTTATCATGAGTTTGTGTTTGTGCTTCTTCGGTACCTGTGAATGAGGCTGTGTGTGTGTGTGTGTTTCTTTGCATACTGCTATTCCTGGAATTTATTTAATTGAATTGCTATTTGCAAAAACAAACACGCTAATATGTAGGCTACACCCCGCTAACAGGAAAACTTCTCCCGGGGTTCTCCCAGTTGTTCTAACACTTTTTAGTTAACTTTACTTCAGAACTTAATCTAGTAATCTGTCCTATTCACATAGTGTGCCTTTTATTAAGAAACCCCAAGTTAATTGATTGATTTGAGGCTATTCTTATTAGCCTTTTCACTCATTTCCTCTTCCTCTACAGTTATCTGTCATGATCCCGGTATTCTTCTCTTACACTCTTCCGCCCTCTTCTGGTCACACTCTTTATTACATCCATTTACACACGTACACATTCCCATTCATTCCAGAGACTTTCTTCTATTGGATTTAATTGCCTTACGACTGTTATTGTTTAATTGCCTTACGTGTTATTTTACCTGAGCTGTTTGTAATCTATTAAATATTGTCAAACTGCCTTTGCTTTTGGGTCCTCTCTCCGAACACGTCACATTATCTTTCTTTAGTTGCATTTCCCAAAGTCATCCTGAAATGTTAATTGACAAAATAACTGATGAATTTGAGATAAGCTGACTTCACAAACTGATGTTGATTTTCCTAAAATGTTTTTGTTTGATCATTGATCATCATTATGGTGAACAGTGTTCCCTTTTAAACTTAATTATATAGTATTGTAATCATCTTCTTATTGAAGCAGTGACGCAACAAGACATCTTTTTGATTTCAACGAACAGGAAACTTTTACTTTTAATTACATCTTTAACTAATTTTCATGTCAGATAGTGATCATTTATTGTATTGCTAATGTTTATGTCATAAACACCTTGTGAAAATTTTAATTGTGTTGATATAATCCTTCTGTATTTGTAAAATAGCCTATGCGTCACACAGATTTCAACATTCAGCAAACAAAACACAGCCATGATAACCATGGTGTTGTGCTATACTGACACAAGATAGTAAGAAAATTGGCAAATAAAAAAACATTGTGAAACATAGCAATTGCACAATTTATTCATGCCCTAATGCACATCATTAATAACTTAATGGGAACATTAGCAGTGTGTGTGTGTGTGTGTGTGTGTGTGTCAACAGTGTGTTCCAGTTTAGAGGTGATAAAGGTACCACAGAATCACACACACGTTTGGGCATGTGAGTATCAGAGGACATCTGGTCATGGATAGACAGATAAAGGATTAGTTTTCAATGTGGGTGAGTAATAAGCGTAAACTAAACACCACCATACAGATTAAAAATCAAAACAATCATAGATGCAACAAGATTACCTTCACGTATCAATGATTATGGCTGATTATGTGTTTAACCCATTAGCCATTATACCATTGATACATTTTTCTAGATAAATTCATTGTCTTTAAGGGTTAGTTGTTATTGGTAGCTGTTACAGCAAAAGGCACCACACTTAACAACTGCTCAATACTTCAGGACAGAAGAAGAAGAAATGTTTAAGATTACGGATAACTGGAGTTGAGATGTAGCCTATGGTCGAATGTCTAGCCCCGCCCACCTCGTTACTTGATTGGTTCATTTGCCCCACCTGTCCTCCCCGTAACCTGCCTTGATTACTCTCCCTATTTATTCTCCTTGTGTGTTACCGATTCGTCATCGAGTGTACACTGTGTGTTTCGCTGCTGTGTGCTTCAGTCTCTGTCTCGTTTCCCCCCTCGGGGTAGTTTTTATTTTCTGTTTTGTTTTTTATCATCATTAAAAGCCCAGGATGGTCTCTGCATCTGATCTGAGTCCTCCTCACTCCTCCACCACACCTGCCACGACACGCTCCAGTCTTTCATCCGTCTCTCCTTTTATGAGAATAATGGATGTAACTGGACTCTGACGGTCTTGTGTGAATATAAAGAAATGAGCTCCTGTAAGAACAATAGTGTGTGTGTGTGTGTGTGTGTGTGTGTGTGTGTGTGTGTGTGTGTGTGTGTGTGTGTGTGTGTGAGTGAGTGATTAGGTGTGTTTGTGGGAAATCATCACAATCATCTCTCAGTCCTCAGGTTTCAGTTCCACTAAAACACAATCGGCCTTTATATTACTGAAGCTGGACAGTGTAGCAAATAAAACGCAGAACAAACACACTGACCATGGGACTAGGCTAATATTTACTAAATTATATATAGCCTATATATATATATATATATATATATATATAGCCTATATATGAATTTTGTGCATCGACAGCAGCATTCAGTGCAATATGATGATGAGTCTTTACATTTGCATATAACATTACTGTACATTAATGCATTTTAGTAGATTTATCTTTTATATAAATGCAAGGCTACGAAAGTTCAAATAATCCAGTTGTTGTTGTTTTTTTATTCAATTTGAATTTAAACATTTATTTACAAAATACAAAAGAGCCAGAGGTTCGGGACGGCCAAATATTACATCACATTTGAATTGAGAAAAATAATAATAGAAATAAAGTAGGAAGTATATAAATATATATATATATATATATATATATATATATATATATATATATATATATATATATATATATATATATATATAAACGAATAAAATGTGTAAATATTGAGTAAACAGGTCACATAAATATAACAATCTTCACCACAAAACATAATTAATAATATGTGTAATTTAATAATGGTGTATAATTGTTGAAAGTTTTCTGAAAGTAGTCTGTTTGTTACATGTGATGCAGTGGCGCCCCCTGTTGGACAGGAGAAACTTCACTGAAACACCACACACTCACAGAATGAGCTTTAACACACACACACACACACACACACACACACACACACACACACATTACAGTTCTTTACAACACACTTTATATTCAGCGACATGAGTTATTCAAATAACAACGCATCTGACTCATACAGACAGACAGACAGACAGACAGATATTCAGGTAAATGAGGGCGGGGTCTGTGTGTGTGTGTCTGTCTCGCGGGAGGGGTTTCTCTGCTCGGTGTTCCGGCTCACTCTCAGCTCTGTTACTGTAACTGTAAGTGTTAAAGGTTTAACTGAAGCTCATGAAGAACCAGTGAAGAAGATGAGCGGGGAAGAGTCTGGCGTTCCTCGGGATCTGCTGGGTAAACACTTCAGTCATATCTCACATTTGACTTACTCTGCGTCTGTGTGTGTGTGTAGGTGTGTTTGTGTGTGTGTGTGTGTGTGTGTGTGTGTGTGTGTGTGCGACTGCACTGCTTAAAATCGCGTTTGTGCTCAATGCTCATTTACTCTGGAAAACTATAAATAGACTTTAATAGCGCTTTATTATTGAGGTATGTTAGCTGTGGGAGGGGCCTGTTCAGACTCCGCCCACACCTGACGCTGGCGCGAGCGGCGTGTCGTGACGTGACCAACGCACAAGAGCCCGTTATAATAATCAAATCAGTCAACAACACTGACTGATGGATCGACAAAATCACGATTTAGCTAATCTTAACGATGACACAAAAAGTGTCAAAAGTGTAAAATGATGACTGTAATTCTGACTTTTAATGCCATAATTTTGACTTCTTGTGTTATAATTTTGTCATAATTTTTACTTCATTTCATAATGACTGCTTTTTATTTCACAGTTATGACATGAAAGTGATTTTTGTCCTGTTTGTGGTGACAGGTTTCATTTAGAGATCATCTTCATATTGGTGTTTCTCCTAATATCCTCAATAAATCTAGACAAATGAGCCACTAGATGCAGATATAGAGCAATAAGGAGCGGTCGGTCTGATGAGAAATATGATGTTCTGGGACACGTTTATGATCAAGCACTTCCTGTCTTGAGCCTCTCAAACCTCTCAAAACCTGTGTGTGTGTGTGTGTGTGTAGAGAGCGTTCAGGAGGCCGTCGGGCAGCAGGTCAAGCTGTGTTTGGTTCAGAAGGTCAACCTGGAGGTCAAAGGTGACAAACTGGACAGCAGAATCCTGGTGAGTGAGACGTGTCTCCTGTCCCGACACTGAGCGTGATATTAATGTCCTAAAAACTTCATAAAATCGCGAACTAAAGCAGCCATACAAAGACAATCACAACATCACAAACTAAAAGTATGTGAAAGTCAGAAGGAAAATACTAATCTACAAGAGGAAAAGAACTACAATCCTACAAAGCATTGCAAACAACCTGAAAACAATGAAGAAACATAAACCACTGAAGTTTACTGAAAAATATTCAAATATATTCAATTATTTCAGTGATTTGAGAGTGTGGGGTGACGGATTCAATCTTTTGCCAAGTTTTGCTTGTTTCGACTCTCTGATTGGTGGACTTTTCTGTAAGGCATTATGGGTAATGTAGTTTCTCACCAGGAAAACAATTATTTGAAGGAAAGGTTGAAATAATACTGACGGCCTTCAACAGAAGCAAACATCATCAGTTCACCTCCTCACTGCTCACTGTGGTTATCGTTAGAAGACTTTTCTTTACTTCTGGAACGGACTCTCTATTGGTCCCGATCTCACAAATGTGAAAAGAGAGAGAACAAGTTGAAGAAAAGTGTTTGTGTGAAGCTAGTGTTAGTGTTAGTGTTAGTGTTAGTGTTGGTGTTAGAGAAGCTCTTCTCTGTAAAACACACATTCTTACCCTCATTCTCCTGCCCTGACACGACAGAGATCTGATCCTCTGGGCATGAACACACACACACACACACACTTACATACATACACACTCTCCTTCTCTCTCTCTCTCTCTCTCTCTCTCTCTCTCTCTCTCTCAAACACACACACACACACACACACACACACACACACTTTGCATTCCAGGAGCCTCCACAGGATTTTGCAATAGCCTCAGTGTTGTTATTCATGTTTGCCAGTGATAACACGCGTCTCAGTGAAGCAGATGTGTGTGTGTGTGTGTGTGTGTGTGTGTGTGTGTGTGTGTGTGTGTGTTATTTCATCTGATGGAGTTCACGGCAGGTTTCCAGTCATTATTCTCACTTCTGCTTTCTAAATGAATGTGTGTGTGTGTGTGTGTGTGTGTGTGTGTGTGTGTGTGTGTGTGTGTGTGTGTGTGTGTGTGTGATCGGTCAGGATGTCTCCTCTGTTCAGTGTTTATTTAAATCTTGAAGATTTAGATCTCTATCCGACTGACAATATCAATATATCAAAGATAAAACATTATAATACTAAACTGGATTAAAATTCAGAGTAACTGTGTCTTAGATTAGAAATAGACGATACTTGCTGAATTGAATATGCAGTTTAATAAGGTTTGCAATGTTTATAATTGCAGAATGACTTATGTTTTACGTACGTTATATTTAATGAATAGTACGCATTAAACTGTATATTAATAATCAATATTGAACACACGATTATTTATAATAACTTAATTGATTGTGTTTGATTTATTTCATTGGAGTCACTGATGCTCTTCTTCTCTGGTTCCCCACAGGCTCTCGCTCCTCATCGAGTGTTTCTGCTCAGCGCACGAGTGCCTGCTAAAGTGAGTGTGTGTGTGTGTGTGTGTGTGTGTGTGTGTGTTGAAGTGCTCTGACTGTGTGTGTGTTTCATGTCTTCAGGTCGATCAGTCCTTCAGTGTGTTCGACATTCAGAGCATCAACAGTGTCAAACAGAAGCAGGTGAACATCAGCTAGCACACTCTCCTTTCTTGCCAAATGCTTAAACACACAATGATTATATATATATATTTAAAGAAATATGATAAACAGATATAGGTATAATGCACATGTAAGTGTGTATTGGGTATTGCACATGGTTTTATTAACTGATCATATCACATTCAAAGTAGAGATACACTGATAGTTTGATTCAGACAGACAATTATGTTTCATGCTGTACATAATGATAATGAATTTGATATGATTTAAATACTAAAACTAATATTTTTTACATTATCAAATAAATGATAATGTAATGATGTTTAATTCATGAATTTGATTACCACGGTTTAACTGGGTTTAACAGTGATGTAATGCTGTGATGGATGTACATGATCACCCCCTGCTGGTCATATTGTGCCGTAACAGTGTGTGTGTGTGTGTGTGTGTGTGTGTGTGTGTAGCTGCTGGTGGACTATGACAGAGGACAGCTGTCTCTGAGACTGGCGTCTGATCGAGACACTGATGATTTTATTGCACAAATAGGAACAAACATTCAGGAGATTTGTCCAGGACTCGACCCGCTGTAAGACTGTCACACACACACACACATACACACTATAACTCCATACACACGTGTGTGTGTGTGTGTCTTTATTTCATGTGTTTGTTTGTGTGTTTCAGGAGGGTGATAAAGAAACTTGTGTTAAAGCCGGTGGAGAGAATCACCAGTTTACAGACACTGTGGGAAAACCCCATCCCAGCAGAAGCCGGACCCTGCGGTACAGAATCTCTCTCACACACACACACACACACACACACACACTGCTCTCGTCTGTGTTAACCCGTCTCTGTATCTGTGTGTGTGGTGCTGCAGGCGGTTTCTCGCGTCTCTACTGGTGTGTGTGTGATCAGATGGGCGTCCCCTACAGAGACGAGGTTCAGTGGGTCAGTACAGCTCAACTCTGTACGTCTCGTGTGTGTCTCAGTGTCCGTCTCGTCACGTCTCGTGTGTGTCTCAGTGTCCGTCTCGTCACGTCTCGTGTGTGTCTCAGTGTCCGTCTCGTCACGTCTCGTGTGTGTCTCAGTGTCCGTCTCGTCACGTCTCGTGTGTGTCTCAGTGTCCGTCTCGTCACGTCTCGTGTGTGTCTCAGTGTCCGTCTCGTCACGTCTCGTGTGTGTCTCAGTGTCCGTCTCATCACGTCTTGTGTGTGTCTCAGTGTCCGTCTCGTCACGTCTCGTGTGTGTCTCAGTGTCCGTCTCGTCACGTCTCGTGTGTGTCTCAGTGTCCGTCTCATCACGTCTTGTGTGTGTCTCAGTGTCCGTCTCGTCACGTCTCGTGTGTGTCTCAGTGTCCGTCTCGTCACGTCTCGTGTGTGTCTCAGTGTCCGTCTCGTCACGTCTCGTGTGTGTCTCAGTGTCCGTCTCATCACGTCTTGTGTGTGTCTCAGTGTCCGTCTCGTCACGTCTTGTGTGTGTCTCAGTGTCCGTCTCGTCACGTCTCGTGTGTGTCTCAGTGTCCGTCTCGTCACATCTCCTGTGTGTCTCAGTGTCCGTCTCGGGTGTGTCTCAGTGTCCGTCTCGTCACGTCTCGTGTGTGTCTCAGTGTCCGTCTCACAGCTCTGTGTTTGTTTCTGAAGGACGTGGACACCATCTATCTGTCTCAGGACACACGGGAGCTCTGCCTGCAGGACTTCATCCACCTGGACAACAGGTAACACACACCTGTGACACACCTGTCTTACGCTACGGATTGTGGAATCCAGGCACAAAAAATACTGTGTACACTTACTCAAAGAATGATGTGGACGCCTCCAGCATGAGTGAAAACACAATATTACTGTTGCGTCACTACTGGTGTGATAGAGGTTTCTGACCATATTCACTGTGTGTAGATGCATGCGTCATGTCCTGTAGCGGTGTAAAGCGCAAGTGTGGTGTGTGTTGAGCGTGATTTGTGTTAAAGTGGTGTGTGTTGAGTGTGGTTTGTGTTAAAGTGGTGTGTGTTGGGTGTGGTTTGTGTTAAAGTGGTGTGTGTTGAGTGTGGTTTGTGTTAAAGTGGTGTGTGTTGAGTGTGGTTTGTGTTAAAGTGGTGTGTGTTGAGTGTGATTTGTGTTAAAGTGGTGTGTGTTGGGTGTGGTTTGTGTTAAAGTGGTGTGTGTTGAGTGTGATTTGTGTTAAAGTGGTGTGTGTTGAGTGTGATTTGTGTTAAAGTGGTGTGTGTTGGGTGTGGTTTGTGTTAAAGTGGTGTGTGTTGAGTGTGATTTGTGTTAAAGTGGTGTGTGTTGAGTGTGGTTTGTGTTAAAGTGGTGTGTGTTGAGTGTGGTTTGTGTTAAAGTGGTGTGTGTTGAGTGTGATTTGTGTTAAAGTGGTGTGTGTTGAGTGTGATTTGTGTTAAAGTGGTGTGTGTTGGGTGTGGTTTGTGTTAAAGTGGTGTGTGTTGAGTGTGATTTGTGTTAAAGTGGTGTGTGTTGAGCGTGGTTTGTGTTAAAGTGGTGTGTGTTGAGTGTGATTTGTGTTAAAGTGGTGTGTGTTGAGTGTGATTTGTGTTAAAGTGGTGTGTGTTGGGTGTGATTTGTGTTAAAGTGGTGTGTGTTGAGTGTGGTTTGTGTTAAAGTGGTGTGTGTTGAGCGTGGTTTGTGTTAAAGTGGTGTGTGTTGAGTGTGGTTTGTGTTAAAGTGGTGTGTGTTGAGTGTGGTTTGTGTTAAAGTGGTGTGTGTTGGGCGTGGTTTGTGTTAAAGTGGTGTGTGTTGAGTGTGATTTGTGTTAAAGTGGTGTGTGTTGAGTGTGGTTTGTGTTAAAGTGGTGTGTGTTGGGCGTGGTTTGTGTTAAAGTGGTGTGTGTTGAGTGTGATTTGTGTTGTTGTGTTCAGGGATCTGCTGGCCATCACCGCTGCTCTGGAGTTCAATCAGTGGTTCATCAAACTCTCCATAAAGGACTTTAAACTGGTGACTGTGTGTCTGTCGGATTATATCGTTCTGCTTGAGGATGATGTGCTCTTACACTCATCATGTGTGTGTGTGTGTGTGTGTGTGTGTGTAGACAGCAGATCTGTGTGATCAGATATTCAGAGTTATGTCTCGATCTACCAGACTGGAGGAACTCACTCTGGACAACACCGGACTCAAGAGGTTCACATACACTCACACACACACACACATACAGTATATTTATATATTATATATAATTTTTATCAGAATAGTCTTACACTATGTTTTACGGTGTTACACTGTGTGTTTCAGTGATTTTGCTCAGAGGTTTGCTGCTGCGTTGAGTCACAATCCAAACTCAGCGTTAAAGGCAGTCAGTCTGCCCAACAACTGTATTGAAGACAAAGGTACAAAACTCTCACACACACACACACACACACACACACACACACACACACACACACACACACACACACACTAGGGCTGAGCGGTTTGGGGTAAAAATTGAATTGCGATTACAACCGCTCTCCGTTAGGCTAATTTTCTGGAGAGGTTCTCAAAGGTTCTGTTCTGTGTGTGTGTGTGTGTGTGTGTGTGTGTGTGTGTGTGTGTGTGTGTGTGTGTGTGTGTGTGTGTGTGTGTGTGTGTGTGTGTGTGTGATTGACAGGTGTCATGTTTCTGAGCCCTGCCCTGTCTAAACTCACACCTGGACTGAAACACCTGGACCTGTCCAAGAACTCACTGTCATCTAAAGGTACACACACACACACACACACACACACACACACGCACGCACTTATAAATGTGGGCGGGGCTTGATTGTGTCCGTAGGGAATTGATTGGATGTTTGGATGGCTGTGGTTTGCTATTGGCTAATCTCCTGTGAGTGACAGGTTATAGCCCCGCCCTCGTCATCAGAGAAGAGAAGAGATGCTGAAGAGGAACTGATTCTGATTTAAGATTATTAAAACATTAATAATGTGCACATATAAATCCTTTAGAATAATCTAAATGTGTGTGTGTGTGTGTGTGTGTGTGTGTGTTTTCAGGTGTGAATATTCTGGCTCAGTGTTTCTGCTCCACATCACTCACACACCTGAATCTGTCTGGAAACACACTAAGAGGGGAGGACATGCCTGTACGCACACACACAAACACACACACACACACACACATTATTTTATATAATGTGAATTAGTTTTTCGGTTGTGTTGATCTGTGTGTTGTTGTGTGTTTGTAGCATCTGTGGAGTTTCCTGTCTCAACCCAACCGTCTGCACACACTCGACCTGTCGAACAGCGAATCTTCCCTCGATCTGGTCAGACACACACAACTACACAATCACACACCACAACACAATCACATTCAAAAAATCAAAAAGAATAATAATAATAATAATAAATTGATAAAAATAAATACTATTTTATTAAAATAAATCAAACACATCTAACAGCATTACGAGGAATAGAATAGAATGCAATGATGTAACATAATAGAAACTAAACATTTTACAAATAATACTGTAGAAATATTGAAAATATTAATATAACTGTATTAATTTGGTCTTTATAATAATATATAGGTTATAAATTTGAGGATGATGATATTTGTTGTTCTTCAGGTGTGTTCGTCACTGCAGCGTGGCTCTCTCAAACACCTGACGGTTCTCAACATGTCCAGAAGTGTCTTCAGTCTCAAGTACGACAAACACACACACACACACACTTACTCTAACCTGACCCCTAAACCTGCCCATCACACACACACACACACACACACACACACACACACAGATGTCAGGTGTTTCAGTCTGATGGTTTGTGCTGCAGGAGAGGGAAGGAGTTTCCGTCCTCCTTCAAGCAGTTCTTCAGCAGCGCTTCGTCCCTCCAGAACATCTGCCTCTCTGGAACCAAACTCCCTTCTGAAGGACTCAAGTGAGTCTCAGTCCAGCGGTCCATCCAGACCCCTGATCATGTTCTGCTGATGTTCTGCTGATTTCCTCCTGATGTTCTACTGATGTTCTCCTGATGTTCTGCTGATGTTCTCCTGATGTTCTCCTGATGTTCTCCTGATGTTCTGCTGATGTTCTCCTGATGTTCTCCTGATGTTCTCCTGATGTTCTCCTGGTGTTCTTCTGACGTTCTCCTGGTGTTCTTCTCATGTTCTCCTGATTTCCTCCTGATGTTATTCTGATGTTCTCCTGATGTTCTCTGCATGTTCTGCTGATATTCTGCTGATGTTCTTCTGATCTTCTCCTGATGTTCTCCTGGTGTTCTTCTGAAGTTCTCCTGATTTCCTCCTGATGTTCTTCTGATGTTCTGTTGATGTTCTTCTGAAGTTCTCCTGGTGTTCTTCTAATGTTCTTCTGATGTTCTCCTGATGTTCTTCTGATGTTCTTCTGAAGTTCTCCTGGTGTTCTTCTGATGTTCTTCTGATGTTCTCCTGATGTTCTGCT